>NC_043750.1:24385179-24585179 GCF_902148845.1 Salarias fasciatus | reverse complement strand
AAGAAAAGCATGTTTGCATTACTTGACAGGAGGTCAAAACTCAAGGGTTCATAGGTTACACTATAGTGCCAGATGTGAATTGTTATGATAATCTCAAATATCTATTGACGTGGAGTTGAATCATTTGTCCCCTTGCAAGCATTTTTGGAAGTATTTCTATTGGAAGTTTGTCTAAAGGACCTTTCAGAACTGAGCACAGATCTTATGTGGATGTGTCATGGTTCAGTGTGGTCTGGTTCGTGTAATCCTAACAGTCTCCAAACTGTTAAGATAAGTACTCTGTGAGGGCCAGACCATTATTTTCTGGACCCATAATTTGTTTTATACCCTAAGATAGTGCTTGATATTATTGGATATCTCGATGCATGACTAAGATTCTAATTATTTGCTGAAGCTGATGTTGTGTTGTTTGTGTTGCTGGATAGAATGGTCACTTTTACACATGATTACATATTTTTACAGCACTGTACATAGTCAGAAACTCAAATACATCAAGAATGATTTTTTTTCTCCAGAAAGAAACTCATTCACACTACGTCCTGTTTCACAACAACGTTTCAGGTGAAAATGCACTGTAGAATTGGACAGCAATCTTCAGAAAACAATGACTAATTACATGGCAATGGCATCCGTCCATCCATCCATCTATTTTCTACCGCTTATTCGGGGCCGGGTCGCGGGGGCAGCAGTCTCAGCAGGGATGCCCAAACTTCCCTGTCCCCAGACAGTTCCTCCAGCTCCTCTGGGAGGGTCCAAAGGCGTTCCCAGGCCAGCTGAGAGACATGGTCTCTCCAGCGTGTCCTGGGTCTTCCCCGGGGTCTCCTCCCAGTAGGACATGCCCGGAACACCTCCCTAGGGAGGTGTCCAGGAGGCATCCTAACCAGATGCCCGAGCCTCCTCAGCTGGCCCCTCTCGATGTGGAGGAGTAGCGGCTCTACTCCGAGCTCCTCCCTGGTGACTGAGCTCCTCACCCTATCTCTAAGGGAGCGCCCAGCCACCCTACAGAGGAAGCTCATTTCAGCCGCTTGTATCTGGGATCGTGTCCTTTCGGTCATGACCCAAAGTTCATGACCATAGATGAGGGTGGGAACGTAGATTGACCGGTAAATCGAGAGCTTCGCTTTTTGGCTCAGCTCCCTCTTCACCACAACAGACCGATACAATGACCACATCACTGCAGCTGCTGCACCGATCCGCCTGTCAATCTCACGCTCCATCCATCCCTCACTTGTGAACAAGACCCCAAGATACTTAAATTCCTCCACTTGGGCCAGGGTCTCTCCACCGACCTGGAGTGGGCAAGCCACCTTCTTCCAGTCGAGGACCATGGCCTCAGATTTGGAGGTGTTGATCCTCATCCCTGTCGCTTCACACTCAGCTGCGAACTGCCCCAGTGCATGCTGTAGGTCCGGGTTCGATGAAGCAAACAGGACAACATCATCTGCAAAAAGCAGAGATGAAATCCTCCTGCCCCTGACCTAGAAATTCTGTTCATAAAGATTATAAACAGAACCGGTGACAAAGGGCAGCCCTGCTGGAGTCCAACATGCACCGGGAAAAGCTCCGACTAACTGCCGGCAATGCGAACCAGACTCCTACTCCGGTCATACAAAGACCGGACGGCCCTTAAAGGGCAACTTCAGTTTTTTGACATCTGGACCTTATTTCTACGTGTGTGCATGCTCATATACTCACTCAGACAAACATTGTGCAGCACGGAGTCCTTCAGAACTTATTTAAATCCAACCGATTCAGCCGCACTTAGCAGGGGCCACGGCAAGGGAGCTTCAGCACGGGACATAATCTCTGCAAAGTCGCTCATTTCGGCTATATTTTTTCATCCATTGCCAGTGTTATCATGAAGTCAGCTCGTCTACCGTCTTCAGGTGGGTCAGCTCAGCTGACGAGCTGACAGTTTTCACTAACTTAGCCACAATTAGCTCGGATGGGAACTTCGCGGAGCTCCTCTCCCCAGGAGAGAGGCACTTTGGCTGGGCCTCGGCTGTCACGTCACACAGGCATCTGACTTCCAGGGCCGAGTCGGTCCGAGTTGGGGCCGAGGTGGGTAAACGGCCCGGAGCTTGCTCCATGGGGTCTCCGGAGGTCTTCAGGCTGGCCTGGCCGCACCCCGCGTGGGCCGCGATATGTGCGGGGAACTGCCTCGTTCCGCCTGGATGTCTCTCCTCACCGCGGGTCTCCGGAGGTCTCCAAGCCGGCCTGGGCGCACCACGTGCGCACCGAGGCCTGGCTTGGAGACCTCTGGGTCCTCCCGGCGAAGGGAGAGACCCAGCAGCCGCGTGCATAACCGCGGCCTGCGCGCGTTGCGCCCCGGCTGGCTTGGAGATCTCCGGGTCCTCCCAGCGAGGGGAGAGACCCAGCAGGCCAGCCTGAAGACCTCTGGAGACTCCGTGGAGCAAGCTCCGGGCCGTTTACCCACCTCAGCCCCGACTCGGAACGACTCGGCCCTGGAAGTCAGATGCCTGTGCGACGTGACAGCCGAGGCCCAGCCAAAGTGCCTCTCTGCTGGGGAGAGCAGTTCCGCGAAGTTCCCATCTGAGGTAATTGTGGCTAAGTTAGTGAAAACTGTTAGCTCGTCAGCTGAGCTGACCCACCTGAAGACGGTAGATGAGCTGGCTTTATGATAACACTGGCGATGGATGAAAACATATAGCCGAAATGAGCGACTTTGCAGAGATTATGTCCCGCGCTGAAGCTCCGTTGCTGTGGCCCCTGCTAAGTGCGGTTAAATCGGTTGGATCTAAATAACTTCTGAAGGACTCCGTGCTGCACAATGTTTGTCTGAGTGAGTATATGAGCATGCACACACGTAGAAATAAGGTCCAGATGTCAAAAAACCGAAGTTGCCCTTTAACAAGGGGCCCCGGACTCCGTATTCCCGGAGCACCCCCAACAAGACACCATGAGGGGCACGGTTGAACGCCTTCTCCAAGTCCACAAAACACATGTGGACTGGTTGGGTGAACTCCCACGAACCCTCGACACCCTTTGGAGGGTATAGAGCTGGTCCACTGTTCCACGACCAGGACGAAAACTGCATTGTTCCTCCTGAATCCGAGGTTCGGCTATCGGTCAAATCCTCCTCCTTAGTACTCTGGAATAGACTTTCCCAGGGAGGCTGAGGAGTGTGATCCCCCTATAGTTGGAGCACACCCTCCGGTCCCCCTTTTTAAACAGGGGGACCACCACCCCAGTCTGCCAATCCAGAGGCACCGTCCCCAACTGCCACGCGACGTTGCAGAGACGTGTCAACCAAGACAGTCCCTGCACATCGAGAGACTTAAGATACTCAGGGCGAATCTCGTCCACCCCTGGTGCCTTGCCACCGAGGAGCTTACCAACCACCTCGGTGACCTTGGCTTGGGTGGTGGACGAATCCACCTCTGAGACCCCAGCCTCTGCTTCCTCCACAGAAGACGTGGCGACGGGATTGAGGAGGTCCTCGAAGTATTCCTTCCACCGTCCAACAATATCCCCAGTTGAAGTCAGCAGCTCCCCACCTCCACTGTAAACAGTGTTGGCGGAGACCTGCTTTCCCCTCCTGAGGCGCCAGACGGTTTGCCAGAATTTCTTCGAGGCTGACCGATAGTCCTCCTCCATGGCCTCCCCAAATTCCTCCCAGACCCGAGTTTTTGCCTCCACAACCACTCGGGCTGCAGTTCGCTTGGCCTGCCGGTTCGCTTGGCCATTGCCGTTACATGGCAATGGCATACAAACTGAAAATGATAGCATGCCAGGTCATAAGTTGGCACTGTTGGTTGCTTTTGTAATGAAACCAGACACACATGCAAAGACAGATATATGCTATAATAGCGAGGACACAGACATTCATATGGGCAGTTGACCGTGTTGGATTTCTATTATGGGTGATTCTCAACCATAAAACTACCAAGTCCCAGGAAACTATGGACTAGGATTTATGCCACTCTTGAGGCTGCCATTGTTGTAATTGTCCATCTACTCGCTCATGAGCAGAACTATTTACTATAGCTGTTGTAGCAGTGGGTGAGTGAAGGAGCCTGAGCATTTCTCGAAAGTCTCATTTTCACCTGTTTAGACATTGATGGAGCCCAAGCATTTTCCAAAGGTTTCCCATTGAAAAGTTTTACTTTAAGGGATTCTGAGGACTGTTGCCAAGTAGATACCCAACAAAAGTGTTGTGTTTCCACTGAAGATCATTGCCAAGAAAACTGGTCCTAATTTTGGAGACTTTACCATGTGTCTTAGTGGGGTAGGTTTGTTGTGTTCGCATTTGAGCCCTTACTAAATAAATTTAGAAAATATTCTTCCTCATGTTTAGTTAATGGCTAATTCTAATTTTGTCTTTTGGATGTTTCCATGTGACTGTGACCATGTCAGGTGAAATGTCTTTTACATGTCAGTTTGCTTATTTGGACAGGAGTCTTCATGGGGACCAGATTCAGGCAGAGCACTGCTTTGACCAGGTGGCTGTGTCTTCAAGTAAATACTGAACAAGGAGACAGGGCCAGCACGAAGCCATATCTAAAACAAGAAATCTTTTAAAGGTCAGATTGTTTTTAAGATTATGTTTTATTTTTTGATGTTAAAAATAATTGCAAAGGTTTGCCATTCAAACACTATCTATGTGCTTTTTGTTCGAAAGGAACTCCACAGCATATCATCAAGTGGGCATGGTGTGCTCCTAGCCACATGTGAAAATGCCTGGCAAGAAAGACCCAAAAAAGGATGCAAAGAAAGGTGGAAAACCTGAACCTGAGAAAAAGAAAGAGGAGGAAAAGAAAGGAAAGGATGATAAAAAGGGAGGGAAAGATGACAAAAAAGCCAGCAAAGATGATAAGAAAGGTGCAAAGGATGACAAGAAGGGAGGAAAAGATGATAAGAAAGGCGGAAAGAAGGGAAAGGAAGAACTGTCCAAGGGAAAAGATGATGGAAAGAAAGGAAAGGACAAAGGAAAAGGTAAAAAAGTGGAGTCCGAAGAGGAAGAGGAGCTCCTGAGTGAAGAGGAAGAGGCTGAAGAGCTAAGCGAAGAAGATGAGGAGGATTCAGAAGATGGTAGGAGAGGAAGGGGGCGAGGTGGCAAGGGAGCTAAAGCAAAGAAAGGGGGAAAATCCAGACATGTGGATGACTCAGAAGAGGAAGATGAGGATGATGAAGATGAGGAGGAAGAGGATGAGGATGAAGATGAAGAGGAATACAGCAAATCAAAGAAAAAATCTAAAGATGGCCATCATAAAGGAGGAAAATCTGAAGATGCAAAGAAGAAAAAGGGCAAAAAGAAAGAAGAAACTCCACAAATCCCAGTAAAGGAAATTCCAAGGAAAGGTCTGAAGAACATGTCCCGAATGTTCATGAAATTTTCCGGCTTCAAGAGGCGAAGGAACAGCAGGAAGAAGTTGAAAAGTACATCACGTTTGTTTCTTGGTTTGGGCAAAAGGAAGAACCGCCTTGCCAAGAAGAAACGCCGCAAGTCCATACTGAAGCACACCTCTCGGTTCATGATGAGGTTTAAGGGCAGCAAAAAGAGGAAAAAAGAGAAAGAAGCTAAAGAAAGGGCAGCAGCTAACGGTGGTAAGAAGCCAACCTATATGCTGCTTCGTCTTGGTGGTGGGAGAGATTCAAATGAGAAGAAGGGGGGCTTCTTCAAAGGGCTGTTTGGCAAAAAGGTTGGGGACGGACCTTCTGATGACTTCAAGAACAGAAGTATGTTGCTAGGCAAAGTTGCAGCAGCAACTAACTGGCTGACTAAGCGTTTTCTGTCCACTAAAATGCGGGGAAATTTAGGACGTAATGGCTGGGGGGGGCGAAGAGGACAAAGTCGACAAGCTAAAGGCTATAAACATGGTTACCACAATAATGGTTATGAGTATGGGGAGGAGCACTATGGATATGATCAGCAGTATTTACCTCACCAGAAAGGGTATGGAGGCTATGATGACGGTTATGGAGGTTATGCAGATGAAGCAGCTGCAGTATATGGAGACCAAGGTCAGCTATATTATGACAGTGGAGTAAGAGGGGCAGACTTTCAAGATCTGGGTTACTATGAAGAGGAAGGATTGTATGATCCAAATTCAGAATATTATGAGAATGGTCTTTATGATGATGGTATGGGAGATTACTATGATCCTTATTTTAGTGGACAAGCCTACCATAACAACCAAGAAGCTGATTATTATGGCTACCAGCAACAACAACCAATGTATGGTGACGAGGGTATTGACTACTATGCAACAGGCGATGATCATATGTATGGGGTAAATGGATTTCTTGAACCTCAGCCTCAGGGGTTTGATGGAGCTGGCCAAGGAGTTTACTATGGTGAAGAACAAATGGGTTATTATGACAACGAACAGGCAGGTTTTTATGAGAACCCTTATGGAGCAGCTATGGGGATGCAAGGGGGATTACCATCAGACTATCAACTCAGTTACAGTGATACTGGCATGCCCTATCAAGACTTCAGCTCCCAACAGATTGTTGGATTCCCACCAGGAGACCAGCAGGTCCTTGGTTTTGGAGGACAAGGAGTAACTCCAGCACAAGGAATGTATGGAGACCCGTACATGGGCCAGGTAGATCAATATGGGGATGACATGGGTGGAGTTCAGGGAGGAGATGTGACATTTAGAGTTCCTAGACCTCAAGTGCGTCTTTTTGGGAAGGAGCGTCTAGATGTTCCATTACCTCCTCCACCTGTGTTGCCACCTGATCCAGAATTTGAAGACATGTCAGATATCCAGTATGAAGACCAGATTCCTCTTGCACCAGGCCTGCCTGGTGAAATGGCATCATTACAGTCTCAAATGGCAATGTCCCCACAGCAACAAATGATGATGTCAGCTCAACAGCCAATGATGATGCCTGCTCAACCATCTATGATGATGTCAGCTCAACAACCAATGATTATGTCTGCTCAAGAGCCAATGATGATTCCTACTCAAATGAGCTCATCACTCCAACATATGCTGTCACCACAGCAACAGATGCTGTCACCACAGCAACAGATGCTGTCTTCACAGCAACAGATGCTGTCACCACAGCAACAGATGATTGTACAGCCCGATCAGAGTATGTCCCCTCAAATGATCCAGTCGCAAATGCAGCCAATGTTACCACAGCAACAGATGATGCCCAATCAAACTATGTCACCACAGCCACAGATGATTTCTCCACAAGAGCAGATGATGTCACAGCAAATGATGTTGCCACAGCAGCAGATGATGCCTCAACAAATTATACCCCAACAGGTAATTCTAGCTCCACTGTGTCATTGATTATGTATCACCATGCTCCTTAGATGTGAAGAGTCACGGAAGGACAAACCGCTAACGTGATTGTATTGTAATGAAAGCATAAGTGTAAATATGTGATAAATAAAATCCATCTAAGCACATTAATAACACATTGCCATCGGCTCTCCAAGAAACCAGCATGATTTACACAGGCTGAAGTTTGTTACACAACTGATTAGCAATAATGTTCCCACTCAGTAAAGGAGTGGCAAAGTATATCTAACAATAGAGCTGTGGGTTTATGGTATTAAGCTTTCAATCTCTGACATTTAACAGAATAACGAAAGCCATTCAGTGATAGTCTTATTTGAGTGGATTCAATTCATGGAATATTTGGTGGGAATATTTGTGGCGCAAAGCAGCCAGTAGGGGACTAATCCAGCAATGTTTCCTTTAATTACACAAATGTCTCCTGTGACATATTTCACTAGAGATAGCTGATCTTACTAATTAAATACAATTAATACAAGGCTGATATGAATATTTCTTTGAACATTTCCAAGATGGATGATATTATTAAAACCGGTCTGTGACCCCATTTTCATTGACAGACTTCTTTTCTTATTAATTTTCATACTAATTTTACAAATGGTTTGTTTTTTCAGCAGCAGATGACTACCAACCCAATGGTGATGCCACATCAACAGCAGCAAGGTTATGCCCCGCCACTGATTCCTACCCCAACTGCCATGATTATCAAACAAGCTAGTATGTCCCCACTTTCTGCACGCCGCTTACAGCCCTCTCCAACTCCATCGCGTCGTTCTGTCATCATGCCTTCCCCACAGATGCAACAACATCCTTCTGCTATGCCTTCCCCATTACCGTCTCCTATGCTTGCACAGAGACGTAGCCTCTCCCCCCAACCATCCATGAGGAGCGGGTTCATTCATGCCCAAAGACCTCCCTCTGTTATGTCAAGACAAATCTCACCTCCAGCATCTCCAATGGCATCTCCACTCAGTCGTCGAAGAATGCAACCTCAGAGATCACCTTCCCCTATGGCTCGGGGTTCCTCACCTCCCCACTCCCCACGTGCCTCTATGATACGACGCAGTCCACCACCTTCTGCAAGGGCATCAATGAGGCAGCATTCTCCACCTTTGTCACCCCATACATCCATGAGAAGGCAAAGTCCCCCACTACCAGTCAGTGCTGCCCAAAGCCCATTTGGAGTTAGAAAGCTGCTGCGGTCACCCTCCCCTCCCCTGTCTCCCAGTCATGTGTCTCCACCTCACTCTCCACATCTCAGTAGAAGACCGTCTCCCTCTCCCTCTCCATCACGTCGCAGTTTATCACCAGTTGGGCCACATCCTGCTCCTTCATCTCCAACTCTTTCACGTCGCTCAACTCGACTGCTCAGGGACCCAACACCACTGGCCAGGCCACGGATGGGGGGAAATGTTCCTTTAGGCACTGTCAGACCTTCACCTATGGGTCTCCGGGGCCGCCCAGTGCCCCCTCCAACACAGAATGTCCGCCCTTTCCGTGCCTCCTCCATCAGAAGCAATAGGTCTTCCATTCTCACAGTGGACTCCTCCCTCCAGTCCTCTCCTTTTCAGTCTCCTCACATGATTCACCGAGTGCCACTGGAGAGAAGAGAGTCTGGCCGTTTTCATCCTCGCCCCATAGCTCGGGGACGTCCCCTCATTGCCCAGCAGTCAAGAAGGATGATGCCTCCTCCCTCACCTCAACCTTCCCTTAAGCATATGTCCTATCCGGCGTCTCCACGACTTTCTCCACGTCTTTCTCCACGTCTTTCTCCACGTCTTTCTCATCATTCCTCACCTATCCTTTCACCTCATGCTGTACATTCGCCTGCTTATTCCCCAGAAGCTCATTTTTCTGATGCATATCCAGATCCTTATATTGAACAATCACACCAGGTAGTTGCTCCTTCTTCTCCAATGCTATCTGGTGCAGCCCAAATGGTAGGCATGAATGAAATGACTCCTGAATTTGTGGAACCTTATATTCCCTCATCTCCTGTATTGTCTGGGGCACTGCAGAATCAAGCTATTAGAGATGCATCCTATATTTCCCCTTTACAAAGGCCAGTTTCACTTTATGAACAGCCTGTGGCTCCTTCTTCTCCATTGTTATCTGGAGCTCTCCAAAATCAAGCCTTGAGAGAAGCATCTTATGTGTCTCCTCTACAAAGACCGCAATCCCCTTATGCCCATTCGGTACCGTCATCTCCAATGCTCTCAGGAGCCATGAGACATGGACAAGCAGTAAAGGGAGTGGCTTCTTATCATCTACCCCAATTACATTCACCATATGGACCAACTGTTGTTACTCCTTATGATTATATCTCGGAGCCTGGACCTGCACCCATGCTTTACGATGCTCTACAAAATCGATCTGGCTTGCAAAATGTTTCAACTTTAAGATCTCCTCTGATGCAGCGTCGTAATCCTTATGCACCAGTTGGGCCACAGGTCTACAGTGCTCTTCAGCAGAATCCAAACCTTCGGGAAGCATCTTATCAGACACCTGTACAACTCAGAAGGTCTCCATATGGACCACGACCACCCAGTTCCCCAATGCTTGGGAGTGCCTTGCAAAATCAGCAACTAATGCAGGCTTCATATCGACTGCCAGATGGAACTTTGGTCTCACCATATGCAGACTCACGCTCATCTCCAAAACTTGGCCATGCACTTCAGAACCAACAAATCCGTGGGGCCTCTTATGTTTTGCCTGATGGATCAGTTATTAGGGTAAGTGAAAATTTTGTATGCAAAAAATGTCTTCTCAACCTGTTGTGTATGTGTAATATACATGTTGTATCACTTTATAACCTAATTGTTAAGGTTTTTCTACTCTTTCCTGTTGCGTCCCGAAGGACCCCCGGTTGCCTGCGTCTCCGAACCTTTCAAGAGCTCTTCAGAACCAAGATCTAAAAAGTGCTTCATATACACTACCTGATGGCACCATAATTGATCCCAGACAGCAAGTAATTACTCAACTAAACTTATCCCCAAAATAATTCCAGTAAATCTGTTGTGGTTGTTCTGTTTTCTTTGATTTGTCATCATGCATGTGTCAGATTTAAACAAACTTTTGCTGCTTTTTTTTCCCTGCTTTTCCAGCAACCCATTTCCCCAAATTTGGCAAAAGCTCTTAACAACCCAATCCTGCGTGAAGCCTCGTACTCACTCCC
The DNA here is from genome assembly GCF_902148845.1 of Salarias fasciatus. NCBI lineage: Eukaryota > Metazoa > Chordata > Actinopteri > Blenniiformes > Blenniidae > Salarias > Salarias fasciatus. Next base: position 24,574,721 of record NC_043750.1, on the reverse strand, counting down.
CGATGGTACCATTGTAATTGACCCTAAGAAGAAAAAGTCCCCCAACCTTGCAGCAGCACTTCAGAACCCTTATCTAAAAAGTGCTTCGTACACCCTACCAGATGGCACTATTATCATTGATCCAAGGAAACCTGTCTCCCCAAATCTAGCCAATGCTCTTCAAAACCCAGCACTACGAAATGCCTCCTACAGTCTGCCAGAGGGAGTTCAAGATCCCAATATACCAATTTCACCAAACTTGGCAAAGGTTACAACTCTATTTTATTGTTTTCTTATGTTTTCCAATTTCCTGTCACTTTGTGTTTGTTTGTTATCCATTATTTTTCTCATATCACAAGCCCACTACCATATTATACAAATTATGTACTAGTGACAAAGTATGCATAATTGAAAGGTAACCTGTCACAAAGTAATCCAGTGCAATATTTACTTAAGATAATTTGTATTCCAACCTGCTGCCATAATTCAATGAAAACTAAACAAATTGCATTTGTTGAATGGCTCAAGGCGGCCCTAACTGAAAGCTGTTGTAATACTTAGGCTCTCAATAACCCAGCCTTGAAAGGAGCTTCATATACACTCCCCGATGGAACTATTATAGTGGACCCAAGGAAACCAAAGAGCCCCACCTTAGCGGCGGCCCTGCAGAATCCGTATCTGAAGGAGGCGTCCTACACTCTGCCAGATGGAACCATCATCATTGACCCGCGGAAACCAGTTGCCCCTGAGCTGTCTAAAGTACGCTTGTTAAATTTGCTTGGAATTTTATTTTATTACAGCAAGTATTTACTTTGTTCAGTTTCACTACTATAAAAAACTTAAGTCTTTACAGCCCATTAGAGTGTGTGATGAAATTGTGCATAGCATAACTATTTGCGGCTTTTCTTCTGCCTGCTACAGGCCCTTCTGAATGAAAACCTGCGCAGTGCATCTTACCGGCTTCCTGATGGTTCTCTGGTTATCCCAGGCCAAAAGCCAAACCTTTCATCTGCTCTCAGGCAAAACCAGGCACTTCGTTCTGCACGTCTTTATAATCTGCCAGACAGCTCTGCACTGTCAGGTGCTCCCAAACCCACCCCTCCCAACCTTGCCTCTGCAATACAAAATGAGGAACTACGTGGTGTCAGCTATAGGTAAGAAAAACAATATAAATTTATATTAGGAAAGACAGTTTTATTATTTGTGTAGTTTTGAATAGTATCAATTGAGAAATCAAACAGTAAGCTGGACATTTCTGTTTTACCAGTGCATAATAAAATACAGGCAAATCCAGAGTGTAGGATTTGCCTGTAATTGCAAGCAAGCAAAATATTCTTCTTTAATCATATCCATTGTTCTGCATGTTCTTTATGAAAGTGAGTAATTCCTTGTTTCATAGGCTGCCAGAGAAGTCTCTTCTCACACGTCGGTTCCACAATCCTCGTTTATCTGAAGCCATCCAAAACCAGCACCTGCGTTATGCCTCCTACATGGTGCCAACAGGACTGCAGGGTGAAGATAATTGCTATGCTGTGATTCCTCCATACGGGCCACGCTCAGGCCATTGGGCCAGGAACGCCCAAGGAGGAGGAATGGAGGGAGGGGAAGATGTTTGGGCAGCTGAGAGGGTTTTACCACATGGGACGGTCCAGAATTTGACTAAGTGGTCCTTGTACAGAGAAGCAGGGATCTTAGATGGATATTCACCAAAACCTCAAGCTGTGGATGGACAGCCTCAAGATCCAGAGTGGACTCCTGATAGAGAAAAGTTGCCAGGTCAAAGCTGGTATGACAAGGTACCTAAATCAATGAATTGATATGATAGCACCATTTGTGTGTTTTTGAATGGATTTGAGATTTTTATATTGTTTTTATACTAGAATTCAAACTATGATGCTTTCAAATTGAATGTCCTACAAGATAATTTTCCACTGAAGCTCAAAAACCAGCCAATCTGACTTTCTGCATATTTCACGCCAACTTTGCATCAAGGGTTGACAAGAGACCTCGAGCTTTGACAGTGTTGGACTAATTACGTGTGATTATGCTTGTGTGACCAGATCTATTCCATTCTGAGCATGCCCACAACAGGCCACAGGGTTAAACGCTGGGCGGAGGGAATGGAGGACCTGACACAACTCCCGTAAGCACAATCTAGTGTTCCCAGGTCTTGTTGCACTCATGTCTCACACTCATAAGCATTTTGCTTCTCCACTGTGAAACCCTATCATTATAAGAATTTAAGCCAAGAGAAACACCCATGTGAACTATCCCTTCACTTCTGAAGGAAGCTAAAGTTTTTAAGAAATCAGAACGCTCCAGACTGCCTCAGAAAACTAATTAATGCTGGATGTCAAAGTAGGTGTCAAAGTGAGTGTGGGAGTAGTTCCCCTCTGTGACAATATGTGCTCAGTGCATGTGTATTAATTTCCTCTGTGTTTAATTTCAGTGAGCTGAATGAGACCACAGTCCTGATGAACCTGAAGAAACGCTATGACCAGGAGCTTGTATATGTATGCTGATTTCCTAAAATGCAAATTAGATGGTTAATATCATCAAATGTCACAGACATTGTAAGTCAGATGCTTTAAATTACTCTTGTTCTTTCTCCTGTCCTTTCCTTCATCTGCTCATCTTCCTCACTTCAGACCTACATCGGCAGCATCCTGGTGTCTGTGAACCCGTACAAGTTGCTCAACATTTATGGCACAGACATGGTGCTCCAGTATGAAGGCCGTGGTCTGGGTGACAATCCTCCGTAAGACCTTGACGCTCGTGTGTGTGTGTGTGTGTGTGTGGGGTGGGGGGGGGGGTACTCAACCCTGAACTTTCCACCTTATGTTGAGTTTTCAGCCAGAGACATTGTCGAAATGTCCTGAAGTGAGAGACTTCCACAAAGCAAAAAAGGCTTTTTTTAAAATATTTTGACTCTTCACGAGTCGTTAAGCCTACTAGAATAAGCACATCTGCTTTATCTAATTCCCAATAATCTGACAATGTGCATTTTATCAAAAGACAGCCAGAAGCAAACTAACATTTATAATGACTTTGTCTCATTAAAATAACAAATTTAGTAAACTCTGAGAATTTAGTGGAATTAAGAGCTGAGTGGAGAAGATAAGCTCAACTCTCCTCTCTGAGGCAGTTTGTGCTTGTGTGATTACATCATTGCTTGACATCTGTCTACATGTGGTGTAAGCTGTGCTCTTGAGATACAGTACACTGTTGAATGGAGGTGTAAATGCCGGCGCTCTCAGGTGTTGGTAAGCGACTCCTGTTACATTGTTATTGGTTGGTTGCCAGGGGAGAGTTTGGTTATGGATTTCACTACCACTTTACACACACAAACACCCACGCGCACATGCACGCATGCACACTCACACACAAGTGCATACAAAAAACTATTTTTTTTTTTCATGTACATTGTTTTTTCCTGTGTTGCAGTCATCTTTTTGCCATTGCTAATCTCTCTTATAACACCATGATGGATGCCAAAAAGGACCAGTGTATTGTGATCAGGTATCAAACTCCATGATTCAGTTTACCATACTGAAATAAAAAAATTAAAGTTAAAGTTCATATGACATTGTGATTATAACTACTCGCCTGTCCAGTGAATGAAAACAGATCGTGTCATGTTTGCTATTTCAGTGGAGAAAGTGGGTCAGGAAAGACTGAAGCTACAAAACTGATCCTGCGTTACCTTACAGCCATACATCACAAACGCAACGTCACCCAACAGGTAGCTATCCACTATCGCCATATTGTCTGAATACATAGTTTTCTTTGTGAAACTAACATTTATCTACACCCTTCCATCTGCTCATTTCTTCAGATAGAGGTAAAATGTTTATTCTCATCATTTAGTTCAATTTGCTGTAAGTGTTGGAGGTAGCCATGGTAACATGTTTGTCTGTGGTCACTGGTCAGATCCTCGAGGCCACGCCCCTGTTGGAGTCCTTTGGGAATGCCAAAACAGTGCGCAATGACAACTCCTCACGCTTTGGCAAATACACGCAGATCTACATGGAGGAGTGAGTACCAACAACTTTCATCAAGCGTTTGAGAAGTGTGACTCATTAAAATAGTCATTCTCATTCAGTCCAGAGAAACAGAATTTTCCATCTTCTTGTCAGCAATATTATACAATGTGTGACAAGCAACTTATAGGTACAAAAAAAAAAAAAAAAGAGAGAGAATTGTGCCCATTTTTATACTTTATCTACTTTTTCTACTTGCACTCCGTTCAGTGAGATTTGTGGTCAGTAAGGTTTGATCCACAAAATATCAGCCAAAAACTAACTGTTCAAACATCTAAGAGACATGTATCAATCTCCAGGCCTTAAAATTAAGTCTGGACTTCCAGTGTGTTATTTCATGTTGACCCCTTGAAATGCAAGTCTTGAAATAATAATCCATGCTGCTGCACTGAGTAAAATGACAGCCTCCTGCCTTCAGCTATGTTTCCATTATGGCATTTAACTTCAAGTGATTGAGTTCCCATAGAATAGTAAAATAATCATAGTTAAATGAAGGAAGGAAATCCAAAACATGTTTGTGAATGCACTTAACATAAAATTGAGAAGCAAAATTATTTTGGCCCCAAGAAAAGCATCAAGTTCTTCAAAAGTAAAGGCTGGATTTATCTGTACACATATTGACTTTTCTGATCTTTGATAGTTATCTTTCTCTAAATAATTCAAAAATATTCGTGTTTTGATACCAAAGAAATATACTTGCACATATTTTTTACATCAACAATTAAAATCAGGAACAGCAGAGACCACCAGGGATCTCTGTGTCATTCCATTTTTTCACTTTACAACTGTCCCTTTAAAGACAACTGTCATGGTGATGTGTCTGTCACTGAAAACCAAAGTTCAAGTTGAGCTCCGTTGCCTGCTTTAGTGTGAAGAAAACTGTACAAAATTGATATGTTTTATAAGTTAGTTCATGTTTCATCTGAATAGTGTAATTTGTCCCAATCAAACCAGACATTAGATCCTTGATAAAGGTGAACAATCAAAGCTTGTTTAATTTGGGAACATATAACAAGATATTTGCAAGATATTTTGAGAAAACTATTCAATAGTGCTAACTTTCAAGAGTTAGTCAGAGTATGGGTCTGATAAGCCTTGAGAAATGCTTGGTAGAAGGTTTTTCTTCCTTTTCTGTTTTGGGAAACCAATTTCACTTTTATCAGTCCAGGAAGGTCAGCAGTGCTGCGGTCTGTGACGGCTGAAGGATTTCATGAATTGATCGTTTCCATTGGACTTTTCTGTCCTCCTCAGGAGGAAGGGAAAAAGGTTTATTCTGGCTTCCTCTTTATTATTACACTAAAATGATAATAGCTATGTGTAAATTTGTGAAATACTTTCATTCTGTCGTCACCTTGCGAATGGATTAACTACCATATTTTTGCATGTTTTGAGCAGTATTTTATTGGCTTTGAAGTATTTTTTTATTGTTGAAATCCAACAGTGTCTTAAAGAAAAGTATAGGAAGTAGCATGCTGATAATAGACCCCAGAAGCTGTTAAGACACTGTGAATAAATGAGATTTGATTCAAACACACCAATGATTGTGTCACCATAGTTACTGCATGCCTCTGAAATATTACCAGCCATTTGTCTACTAGGAAGGCAGATTTGCTGTAGATTCTCCCTGATAAACACAGAGCCGTGTACCGCCAACTCACAGCTTGCATGTTAGCTTAACTCTGAATAGTCATCTTGTCTGCAAACGAGCTGGGCTTAGTGGAGAATATGCTAACACGTCCCAGTGGCACAGTTAGACGGGGAGCTGATCTTCTGTTCTCAGAGAAGATCCGAACACATTACACATGCATGACCTGTTATTTAACTCAGTCCGCCTGCGTGCGTGCGTGTGTGTGTGTGTGTGTGTGTGTGTGTGTCATTTACCAGGGGTGTAATCAGCGGTGCCATAACGTCTCAGTACCTGTTGGAGAAGTCCCGCATTGTCTTTCAGGTAAAAAAAAAAAAGGGTGCAACACACACATGTACACACACAAGCAGTAAGTCTGAAGGGAGTCGTCTTACACCTGAGTCATCGTAAGAAACAGGAGATTACACAGGCTGACCTCATGAGAAGTGTTTAAGATGCTTAGGTCGAAACATGTTTTTGCATTACTTTATTTATCAATCTATCTATTCAATATTCAACTTTCTCTAAATATTACTGTATCTGTGAGCTTTGTCCATTTTGTTAATGACACAAACACAGAGAAAAAAGTAAATTGTGAAACTAAGGGAATATTTGCACATGTTTAATCGGAGCTTGGATGTTCTTCTGCTCGACTGTCTCTTTATCAGGACTAGAAAGGAAATCTGGACTAGAAACTGGTGGTTTCAGGTCGTAGTCTACCTTTTGTCCAGGGTCATCTGGGATGGACTCTCACTCACACAACCGAGCTCAAAGGAAACATATTTTTTAATGTATATAATGTAAATGTTTTTCTTTTACCTTTCATAAGCTGTATTTTCCCACTGTAGACTTTTTTTTAACCTTTTACCCTAGAGTGGATCATCCACCATAAACAACTAGTGGAGGACAAAGAAAGAAAGAGCAGGCCAAAACAAAATGGCTTTGGGCACCAGAAAATGTGGGGTTCTCCCTGATGAAAGGCGGTTGGGGTATGGATATGCAATATTTGTGTGTATATATTTATTTTGTGTTTACAGGCCAAATCAGAAAGGAACTACCACATCTTCTATGAGATGCTGGCGGGTCTTCCTCCTCATGAGAAACACTCACTGTATCTGCAGGAAGCCGAGACCTACTACTATCTGAATCAGGTACTCACATAACTACTGCACACACACTCTGCCTGTCTGTGTGTGCATTCGTTGATTTCTGGAGAGCATTGCTTTGATTCTCGTTCACTCCAATAGTTCACTATCTAACCTGTAACTGTGACTTGTCTAATTCCTCACGGAACTTGTGATACAGTGGAAAATATACCTTATTTTTGACGCACAAACAATTTACTTACCATCTACCAATGTCTTTGGTGGATCTATAATTTTTAATCAGAAGTGTCTCATTCAGCTACAGACAGAAATGATACATATGATTTGTATAGATGTAAATGATCTATATAGCAGTACAGCAAAGATGCTGGAGCAAAAAACAGGAGTTTGAAGTTGGAGCTGATCAGTGGATCTTCTTATCATTATCATCACACTCAGCTCTACCTGTCCTCCAAACCCAACGCCACACCGACTGCCTCCAAAAAGTCCAAGTGTATTCACTCATGACTTCCTCAAACTCAGCTGAAATAAAACTGGAATTGTTCTTGTTGGCACCAAACTTCACTTTCTGAGTCTGACAGCTTTTCATTAAACACTGACAACTCACCAGTCCATCCCTTCCCTCAGGCCAAAAACATGAGTGCCCTTCACCTCCCACATCAACAATATCACCTGAGACAAACTTGTTTCCTCCCGCCTTGGTTTCTGCGATGCTCTTTTATAAGGTTCACCACACAAATCCCTTCATAAACTTTAATTAGTCCAAAACTGCCCCCATCATCTCCACAACTGGCTCCACTCAGCTTTGAACAGCTTCACTGGCTCCCTTCCTGCTCGTCACTTTAAAAACCCTCCATAATAATATTCCTCCATACTTCACTGAACTCTTGGAAACACGCGCGCCCTCCTGCACACTCAGGTCCTCGCCTGCTTCTCTCCTCTGCATTCCACCTGTCTGTCCCGCCGTTCTAGAAACACCTCCTCACATGTACTCATCTTCAAATCATGTCTCACAGCATACTTGTTCTGACTGGCCTTCATCTTAATGGCTTTTATTCAGATTTTATGGTACACGTGTTGTATTTATCCTACCGTAGGTGTCCTGATTTATTCATGTAAGGTGACTTGAAAAGTGCAAATGAATAAAATGTATTAGAATTTCTTGTTATTCTAATTTGTTCTTCTATTAGAGGTGAATTTCATCAGGTTGCTACTGCTGCTTACATTTGTGTGTGTGTGTGTGTGTGTGTGTGTGTGTGTGTGTGTGTGTGTGTGTGTGTGTGTGTGCATGGACCCAGGGAGGGAACTGTACCATAGAGGGGAAGGATGATGGGGAGGACTTCAGGCGTTTGCTGAGTGCCATGGACATTATGTGCTTCAACCCAGAGGAGCAAAACGGTATCTACAGAGTACTGTCGTCTGTCCTTCATCTGGGGAACGTCTACTTTCAGCCACACCAGGTTATACACACACACACACACACACACACACACACACACACTGGTACATAAAAATGCTACATGAATGCATTCGGTTTCACGGCTGAATGATAATGATGATGTTGATGGATGAAGGTAATAATGAATTTGTACGCTGCTCTGTGTGTGTGTGTGTGTGTGTGTGTGTGTGTGTGTGTGTGTGTGTGTGTGTGTGTGTGTGTGTGTGTGTGTGTGTGTGTGTCTGTGTTCCCGCAGGCTGAGGGTCAGGAGGTTGCGTCGGTGGTGAGCACGCAGGAGATCAGGGTGGTGGCTGAGCTGCTGCAGGTCTCACCTGACAGCCTGCAGAAATCCGTCACCTTCAAACTGACAGTGAGCAGAGCACACTTCGCCACCTTATCTAGGCACAAACCACATGCGTAATTATTTCCCTCAGTAATGAAAATAACCGGAAGAAATAAATGATACAGGGTGTGTGACGTGTGTTTGACGCCGTCCTGCAGGATACTGTGCGGGAGAAGATCTACACTCCGCTGACTGTGGAGAGTGCCGTGGATGCCAGGTGAGTTAGAGAAGAGTAGGCTTGCAGTGGTATCTGGTAAATTTAATCCAATGCGCCCCGGTCTGCTTGGAACAACTTGAAATAAAGGGCTGACTGACAGTCTTATTTGAGGCCTTTTTGTGTCCTCATTTTTTTTTTTTTTTTCGCCCCTTCTCTAAAATCATAGCAGGAGACTACTGAGAGGGAACGATGAGTCTTTGATATTCTCTTCCAATCTTTGGTAGAGGCATGTGAGGACAAAGGACGTCAGGGCTGGGGGAAAAGATTTTTCAGATGTCCTCTGTTTCCATAGGAACCGGGTTTTCTGTTTCCATAGAAACCTTATTGTGTGTTTTTCATAGAGATGCTGTTGCCAAGATCCTGTACTCGCTGCTGTTTAGTTGGCTGACGGAGCGCATCAACGGACGGGTCTACCCGCGCAATGAGGCGCTCTCTATCTCCATATTGGACATATATGGATTTGAGGTCAGGCCAGTTAACAGTCTCACTGAGTGACGCTATAATGACGATGTACTCGAACTGACCCTTGTAAAGTAATGACAAACCCTGACGGGTCTTCTCTTCATCTCCAGGAGCTACAGGTGAACAGCTTTGAGCAGCTGTGCATCAATTACGCCAATGAAACTTTGCAGTTCTTCTTTAACAAGGTCATCTTCCAGGAGGAGCAGGTCAGGGTCACCACTGGTCCGTGTTCTCATCCGTGTTCTCATCCGTGTTCACACTACGTCTCGACCTCTTAAGTGGAAAAAAAAAGGAAAAAAAACACATCAATGAGAAGTATGCAATTTGTGATTTGTAAATTTTAAAAGGAAATCTTAAAATAGTAGATGTAAAACTAATATTTCATCAATAAAACATACATTTTTTTCAGTTACTATGGTTTAATTTAGAATGAAAACAAATTGAAATTATAAAACAAGTTTTAGTGCAAAAGGTGTGATTAATGTTATTAACAAACTATAGCTCATATATTTGTTTCTGGTACACAGCTCATCAGAAATAAACCTGGCTGTATTCTTCAGTGCAACGTCTCTGTGTTGTGAGATTGCAGGGATTTCCTCTTTAGAGTCGGCAGCACACCTTTATTTAGGTTTTGATGGACATTTATTTTAGGTGTTTTGTCTGATCTGGTGGTGAAGAAGCTTTAATCATTGTGAAAGGGAGATAGATTTTATTCCCGTTTGATGTGGTGAAATGTATTCATCGGAGGGACGGATACATAGGGGGAGAGTCACAGATGAGACCATATACTGTTTGAAAAATATACTTCCTGAAATGTGAGTAGGGGATAAAAAACATGTTTATTTCAATTCTTCCTGGTCATGCATAATTCAATCTAAACATACGCCTGATATGAGAGGAAAGTATAAGTGACAGCGGAGTGGAGAGATGAAAGCTTATTACGTGTACTGATGGATTCTCACATGAAAAGCCAATTTTGCTCGAAGTATGACCAACACTGAAAATAAACAAAATAAGCCTTGTGAAATGTAAGAAAACGTTCCTCTCACAATTGAAGGGAAAAAATAAAAATAAAGTTTGCTATCTTGGCGTTTTTTTGTTTGTTTGTTTGTTTGTTTGTTTTTTAAATAAATGCAGTGTTTGCCCTAGGGAAGCTGCTTTCCGGCACATGAATTTAGTTGCTACTGTGGGTCTTTGCTGTGGATCAGGTCAGCACTAACTTACTCCTAATTTGAGAAATGCAAAGTCTTAAAAAAGATCCATGCTGTACAAAATTTCCCTCACGATAGAGCCGGAGCTCTAAATCTCTGTTTCTTAAAGCATCGCCTCTGTTTAGCGTTTGAAAAGTAGCAGTGTATAGCCAAAAGTTGCACGGCTTAGTGGGTAACCCAGAACTCATGCATTTAAGAAATTCAGCAGCCTCATATATGAAAATATATGAGGTCATTAAATCTTAACAGATACAGGAAAAACTTCAGCTGAAGTGAAAACTCGGAACAAACCAACTGTGAGCTATAAAAGTTTAATGTACACCATCCAATCTGATGAACTTTCTCGTTGTTGTGTGCTGACTTGTGCTGTGTAGGAGGAGTACATGCGGGAGCAGATTGAGTGGCAGCAGCAGCCCTTCGGCCACAACCAGGCATGCCTTGACCTCATTGCTGCTAAGCCTCATGGGATACTGCGCATACTGGATGACCAATGCGGTTTCCCCCAGGTAAATACACCTGACAGACTTTTTGTCTTCCAGAGCTACAGGAATACTCCAAAATAATCTGTAAAAGCTGATAAAATGAATGTAAAAAAACAATTGGGTTACTAATGTTTTCATGACAGTTGGGGGTTCTCACAATATACAAGTATTGATGATCAACACAGTATTTAAAAAATATATCCAGTGCCACAATATGTGCAGCTGGTACTCTCCATTAGTTTATTCTGTGATACTTTGACACCTATGGTGCTTGTATCTCTGCTTACACACACACACACACACACACACACACACACACACACACACACACACACGTGGGAGTTTTTTTGGATTCTTTAAAGTAGGGCAAGAACTGGACAACGTGTCAGTTTGCAAAAGAAATAAAGATGAAATTACCTGCCACCAAGCTGTCGCTTCCCTTCATCTACGCCACAGTGAGAGCTTGACTGCCTCACACACAGTGATACCACAGAGATTAAACACGTAGGTCAGTCTGACTGATCGGCACACAGGTGAAGAGGTTGCTTCACCCGGAAACAATCTGTAAACATTACACAGACAGGAAGTCACTCCCCATTTACACAACATTTTCAAGCAAAAGCAGAAAACCTTTGTTGTATTTTGGGTGTATATTTACATGACAACAGTAGTTGGAGCCTTGGTAGTTTTCTAGTTGAGAATTACCCAAAATAGCATTCCAACTTTGTCATCTGTTGATTTATGTGTCTTTGTACTCACTATTCTTTATGTTTACAGCGTATTGTCCTCTGCTCCTTCGTTTTCTGTCATTTCTGACATTTTCAAACATGGCCATATAAACGGTCAACTTTTCTGAAATGAAAGTGCAAAAAGATGCATTTATTCATTATGTTCATTATGAAGAAATAGCACACTACTTTTTGTTTGTGTTGATATTGTGAGAACATTGTTATCATGATATTGTTCGCTCGCCATAATTGAGAAGTAGGAATCAGATGTTACAATAAATAGTGTGCTTTCTGGAGAGTGGAGTCCACCACTGACAGATTTTAATCGAGATTCATAAATCAAGCATTTTTTTAATTTAATGTGGTACAGTTAAATCGCTTCACACATAATGACAAGGACACAATACAAAACAAAACAACAGAAAAAAAAACAGTGAAATAGCATCAAATACAAAACAAAATCTCAATAAAATTAATAAATGTATTCAGGCTTTTAATTAAAAGAAACACTTGTAGATTAGATCACCCCTAACAGACTTATGTGAAGAGCAGGTGAACTCAAAACCAAGTTAGATTAGCTCAACAGAAACTTTTAAAACGTTACATCACTGAGGTGCAGTGCAAAGAAAAGGCCAGCAGCTGACAATAACTCAAAACTCAAACACTTCATACCTCAGTTTTCAAAAGAAATTGAGTTACCAAAAAAAAAAAAAAAAAAAGGCCTTGCTATTGGATTTCTCATAAACTGGGAGACTGTAGTGTAGCCAGCTCCAATCAATACACAAGCCTCTCCCACATGCTCACTTAATTGTCTACCTGGCGCGATCATTATTCCCGGGGCTCCTAATGTACGAGGCTGACGGCGCTCGTGTTGAGCTAAACGTGTTATGAGGGTGAAATGTGAACATGAGGGAGAGGCTGAGGCAATCTGCCCAGCGAGCACACGCAACACATGTTCATGCTGTAGAGCTTCGGTTTCCATGGATCGCCGACCATTAACGGTCTCCCACCATCGCTAGGCAACAGACCACACCTTCCTTCAGAAGTGCCACTATCACCATGGAAACAACCCGCTGTATGCCAGGCCAAAGATGCCACTGCCAGAGTTCACCCTGAAACACTATGCGGGGAAGGTCACCTATCAGGTACTCTTCTTTCTATCGTCTTTCTTTCTTTGAATCGTGAGCTGAATCGTGGATATCCACCTTGAACGAAGCTCCTAAAACCCCAAATGCGCCCTGCGTGCCAGACGGTGGCTGCTGACTGCACAGATAAAATCCCACTGTGTGCTGTTGTGCATATATAATAAATAAATGGATTACTTTCCCACCACAGAGCATGGGAACCACAGGTGGTGCCCATTCAAATTCAAATCCTTTTTTTTTTTTTTTAAGTTTATCAACATTTGTAAAGTTTGAATAAAAAAAGGTGTCATTAATCTCAGAAACAGTCATTTTTCTTATAAAACAGCAGAGGTACCATATTGCATGTTGAGACCATTGCCATGTTTTAAAAGGGTTCTCTTGAAAATGGAAATTTGCGGTAATGGGATTTCCTGTATAAATGAAGTTCGTACAAAATAGCTCATTTTTAATATGACAACAGACCTTCCCAAAAAAGCTGCTGATAATTATGTAGTATCCCTCCTCTTTCAAGAAGCCAGTTTCATCACTTGAATGAGTGTTGGAACGCCTTTCCAACACATCTGATCAAGTCCAGTCAACCTGATTTAAACACCCTGAGACGCCTCCGACCTGGCCATGGTACAAGAATAGGCTTAAACACACTCATTACACTGATTTAACATCCTAAAAGTGAGTTTTTCTGCAATGATGGTTCTAGTTTTTTCTAATTTACCTCTTTAGCATCAGATATGTAGGCTGCTAAAGCTGGCTTGCAAAATGACTCTCTTTTCAGAAAGTTTTCAAATATGGCTGCTTTGTCGTATATCTGGGCTACACAGAAAACCGTGTTCACAGACAACGCTGGAGAGAATGTTCCTGAGTCCGTGCACTGACACACAGTGGAGAGTCATGTCTGTTTTTTTTTTTTAATGCAGTGCTGCCTGAGGGCCTGAAGATCACAAGCATCAAATACTGACATTCCGCCTTATCTCAAGCCCACACAATATTTTAAAGATTTCAGATTTTCTGAATGTTTTGCCCAGCGAGTGGTAGGATCTTATACTTTCAATTTTATCTGAAATCTGCAAAATACTGCCTCTTATAATTTTACAATAATTTTTTTCAGACTTTTATGGCTCTCATCCTAAGATTTTTGTGATATGTTGCCACTGTCAAATTTGGATTTTTTTCTTTTTTTTTCATTTCATGAAAAGGTAATATTCTCACATTAAAAATCATACTGTATCTGGGGTTTATTTTCTAGCTTAAATAAAGTAGGCTTTATGAGAATTGCACTGGATCCTGATATTTGTCTACACTTTATTCATCTTTCTAACCTTTTTTAGAAATTGGGACAAATAATGATGTATATGCACAATCTCAATCATGTTAATCCAGTTCTAATACTTGTTTCATGATTTATGGTCCAGGTGCACAAATTTTTGGACAAGAACTTCGACATGGTCCGACAGGATGTTTTGGACCTCTTCGTCCAGAGCAAGAACAAAGTGAGATACTGAGACACTGTCCCGTGACTTACATGCACATTCAGAAATATAGTCAAAAAAACGTATTTTTACTTGCAAACTCTGACTCTTTTACAAAGTGACAAATAATAACAATAATAATCGAGTTTACCAGGTTTTCCTAAAGTAATTTCTTTGTCTTCTATGTGCTTTGTGTGTATGCCTTCACGCATATGTGTGTGTGTGTTTCTGTGGTACAGATGGTGTCGAGCCTTTTCTTGAAGCACTCAGACTCCATGTCTCAGCAGCGCTCCAACACACGGCACAGCAGCACAGCTCGCCGGTATCAAGCCAACACGGTCAGCGCAAAGTTTCAAACCAGCCTGCAGGAGCTGCTGGAGAAGATGGAAAGGTTTTTATACGCACCACACATTTAACTTATCAGAATGTTCATCAGCTTGACCTCCAGCAGCGCTGGATGTGATGATACTCCACACAGCTCTGGAAATGGCAGACTCATGTGACAAAGCACCAGTTAGCGGTGACGCAAAACAATAATGACTCATACTGTAAATGTCCAAAAAAAGGCAGCGATGAGACACTGCAAGGCACATTTAGAGGTGTGGGGAGAAGGAAGTGACTATAAGAGGCTGTGATTTCTTTCAGACCAGACATCAGTAATACATACTGCATTGTGGCCTTGCTCCTGAGTTAACTCTCTTAAGCTTATAAGCCTCAGTCGTGTCTCTCAAGGTGTCTGCAGACTTGTTATTTTCTGGATATGAAGTGAATTAAAAGCAGATTTATCCGGTTCTTTAAGCTTTTGGAGGGTTTTTTTTTGTTTGTTTGTTTTTGTTTGTTTTTGCTTGCATTCAGTGGGTATTCCATTTTCTTTTTTTTTTCAACCTTTATTTATACAGGTGAGTCTCACTGAGATTCAGGCTTTCATTTTCGAGAGTGGCCTGTTAGGGTGGGTAAATATAAATGTAGGCAAACACCTGCCACACATGATCCTCGGTATACTTTAATAAGAACTCAACATACTCATTTTTGTGTCTTCAATATTACACTTGCACCTATTAGTATAGGAGCAGTATGTCAGGAATCCCCTCTGACACTTTGTCCTAGTCTATATTCTTTTGTGGATGGGGAGCCAGAGGGTCCCTAAATGTCCAACAACAGACATTTTGAACCTCTATCATGTGACAGAACTTTTCAAACTTTCCTAGAAAAGCTGTGTTCTGACAAAAAAAATGCCCTTGCGGGATTATTGTGGTGATATTTTTACCTGTGACAAACTCACCAGGAGCCTTTAAAAAGTAGAAAGGAGGAAATCACTGCAGTAATTCATCTTTGACACACAGCGATAAAAAAAAAAATCGCTTCAAGAGACTGGCAGTTCAATTTTTCTGTGTGGTTCTTGAAGGCATCTTTGGCCAGTGTGACACTCAATGGAGAGCTCAGGTGAAAGCAGATCAAGACCCCCGAACACAGGTGGTCTCGGTCCGCTTGTACCGACACCTTGAAGCCTGCAGGGAGCTCAGAAAAGAATCTAGCAGAGTACATCATTATTAATAACTGTCATAGCCTTTTCACATGCATCAATATATATCCTTGTCCTTATTATATCCTGAGCAGCTTCAATTATTCAGTATCTTTTGACAAGTAGCCTTTTGTTTTGACATCTTTGCATACTGAAGAGAGAAATCTGTTCTCACTCCAAGAGCTGAGAGATAAGAATGAAAGGGGAAAAAAGTTGTACAGATAGATATTTTTGAGGAGCAGCTGGCCGAGGCAGTGAGGAAGCATAAAAATCCATATTGCACATTTTATGAAGCATATAACACACAATGGAAAATATGGCTCCTGCGTATTTTCTATCTCATCAGTAGTCATGACTTGTCAAAAAATATATTCCTCCTCCTCTGCTTCAAACATGCTCCCCTCCTCCTCTATCATCAGTTCAAAAACTGCCATCTCTGCCATTGTCACTGTTAGATACCCACAATGCTCAGCACGTGGTTTGTGCAACAGTGGGTGGTCCTGTAAGAGGACTTCAGGAGTTCTTCACTTGAGTTTCTCTTGAAGTGTAACTATCTTGACCAGGATTAAATTCAAAAACAACAAAAATCTCAGTTCTTGTAGATGTATTCAAACTATGCGTTGTACGCTTTAGAAGCTTTACTGTTTTACTCCTACTTCAAATTTTCCAATTTCAAATAGTTTTTCTCTGATTTTCTTCACACTCATCCTTTCAATTGTTGCTTTATTTGTTCGGTATTGGTATCGTATTTGTATGTATTCATCCATTCATCCATCTGTGGCAGGTGTACCTCTTATTTTGTGCGATGCATCAAGCCAAACCATCTTAAGGTATATTTGTCGTTTGTTTGTGTAGGTTTGCAGTGGTTTTGTTGGTTTGCATTGCTTGCTTCATTTGTCTGTTTTGCATTTCAGTCATCATTAAATACATGACAAGCGTGTGCTTTTGTGCACAGGAACCTGGACTGTTCGACATGGAGCTGGTTAACACTCAGCTGCACTACTCTGGTATCATGGAGACCATCCACATCAGGAAGGATGGTTTTCCCATCAGGCTGCATTTTCACAGCTTCCTTAGAAGGTTGGTCACTCACTGATATTCACATTCGGAGAAAAATGTGAGATTTAATTAGAACTATCCCCTTCATCTTCCCTTCCTAAAGAGATTCATATCAGCTGCCCTAACCACTTACCACTATGGACTTGTCAAAAGTGCTTCAATAATTGCCTTTTTACTGCAGAAAGTACAATTCACACACTAATTTCTTCATGCTGAAATAGCCATCTGGCATTTGTCAGCTCCTGCAGTCACAAAGCAGCTGAAACCAATTGATCTCACAGCACCTCTCACCGCTCGCTGCAAAAATAGTCTGAAGTGCAGCATCACAGAAAAGAACAATGTCAGAGTCCACAGGCAATTAGATTCATGCTAAAACTGGTAGAAACAAACAAATACTGAACAGCAGAGACGGAACACCCACAACGCCAATCAGCCTCACGCTTAAAAACTCACAGATTCACCGCTGCTGTGAAAATTTCTCATCACGGATGAGATTTACCTCCGTGTTTAAACCGTACTGTCACGCGTTGGACACAGGTACAAAGCCCTGCTCTGCCTGGAGGATCCTCCACCCGCTGATGGTGAGAACTGTGTTGTCATGCTCCACAAACTCGGCCCGGTCAAGGCCGGTTCCTATCAGCTGGGAGTCAGCAAGGTGAGCCACGTGCACAAAAGATGTCCGATCCACTCAGCGGTTGAAAACTGATGCTGCAGACGTGTGTGTTTTTGTGTGTTAGATTTTCTTGAAAGAAGAGCTGTATCAGCTGTTGGAGGGGAAGCGCGACCGGCTGATGAACATCGCTGCCATGACGCTGCAGAGACACATTCGTATGTGTTTCATCCGCAAGAGATTCACTAAATTCAGACAGCGTATGATTCAGTTTGAAGCCCGGTGCCGTGGCTACATGGTCAGGTGAGGAGCACTTTGCAATACAAAAGGCTTTTATAGTAAGATATATTTTATAGATTCTTCCGAAATGCAGTGTTTCCAAGTTGTATAAGAATGAGAATCCTTTCTTTAATACAGAGAGATTACAGACTGATGACCAGCACCACAACTACAACAGATTTTTTTTTTTATTATTTTTCTGTTGAAAGCTAAAAAAAAGAAGATTGAAATAGGTTCTGTTTTCATCTTCTACAAATGAATCGCAAGTGTCTTCCTCGACGTTGACTCCACTGAGCTTTAGTGTTATTTAATGGCTGGCACACTGTCTCACCCGAGTCTGGAGTTTCAGTCTTGAACTTCAGGCAATTTAGGATTCAGTGTTGGGTTTCACGGAGCCAAACAGGGTGAACCTTATCACAGACAACCTACTTCTTTCTCCTTGATGTGAGGAGACAAGTCCAGGGGAATCGGGCCGTGCTCATTCATCAAAGCTGATAGATTTCTCATTCACTGTCAGTCTCAAATAGATGAAATTGGAATTTCATTCCAGTGAGTTAAAGCTCAATAAACTGACATTAAAGTCAAGGTTAAACATTTTGAATCTGTAATGAAATTTCCGAGATCATCTGTCACACTCTGGTAAGCTTGCGGAAATGAGCCATTATATAGAAAACGTGCAGTGAAACAAGAACCAGAATTGCAAGTGTGATTAACATGGATCTTGCTAAGCCAACCACACCGAGCGATCTTATTACAGTGATTGGCATTATGGTGAAATGTCCAAGTTCCTGAAGACAAGCACATCCAAATTATTCAGAGAGAACATGTCTGTTTTTATGGCATTTGATGCACAGACTGCCACCACTGCATGATCCGTCCTGTAAGGTTTCTTTTTTTTTTCCCAAACAGAAAAAAGTTTGTTATGAAGAGGAAGTACCTCATCAAGTTACGCTCGACCGTGCGGCTCATCGTCAACCGCCAGCGTTACATGAGGGTATGCGAGGAAAGCGATGCTGGAGACAGTAGCAGAGTTAAAGTATTAAAACTAAACAAATGTGTGAAGTGTGATACTGTTGTCTTTCTGTCAGACAGTGGTGGAGCCTGCAAGGAAAGCAGAGGAGGTGAGTGATGAAAGAGACAGGGTGAAGGTGTCTGAGGAGGAAGTGGAGGAGAACGAGGAGGAGGAGGAGGAGGGGCCTGCGATCTGAGCTCAAGATGAAGAGGTAGCATTCATGTGTGATCAAAGTGTTTGTGTGTATGCGCAGGATCGTGTCAATCGGGAGGTAGTGAATGTGACAACACTTCCCATCCCTGCTGAGCTGGCAGGCCTGCTACAGGCGGCTTCAGGTAATGTATTGCGGTGTGTGTACAAGACACACACACACACACACACACACACACACACACACACACACACACACACACACGCAAACCACTGAGCATTCACAGTGCTGCAGGAAAAAAGTCAGTGATGCCTTTATTCCGGGTTCTTTAACAGCAATAACCTCCAAACTTCAAGCAAGAATATTTGAACCGTCCACACTTACGGAGCTACTTCAGCTCAACAACATTCTTAAGGTGTCTTGTGTGAATGAGTCTCCTGAGCTCATATCTGGACTCTGAAACAAAAAGAATTCACTGAATTTTAGTCACATTCCGTCAGCCCCCTCGGTGCTTTGGGGGCACACTAGGTTAAGCCTTGACCTTCATTTTGAATTATAAAAGTTCTGCTGATACAAAGACGGTGTCATAACTTGTGTCTGTGTGTGCGTGCATGTGTGCGTATGTGTAGGTGGCGCAGAGCTCCATTCTGACTGTTTGGCAGTGGTCCAGGCTCCAAAGGTTCAGGTTGACCCCCAGCTGACCCTGCCCCTGGATATCAACAACTACCTCATGACACACTACATCCGGGCCATATTTAGGGTACAAACACACAGACATGCACACACACCCTGCAGGTCTCAGGCACACATTAAGCTCAGACTCTCTGCAGAGGTCATTATACCGACTTGAATTGAATTTTTGCACACTCACCAAAACAACAGCCCCCAACTGCTTACCATTCCAACAAGTTTTCACATTGAAATATTCTGATTTGCATGATGATGACTTGCTTTATGATCCCGGCGGGGAGGAGTTTTCTCCGCAGTGTGACTGGGTAAACCAATTTGTGTCCCGACCTCATAAGTAACACGAGCAAACAGGCAATGTTCTGAATGTGTTAATGTGTAAATACTGCATAAATCCATGTTAGCGTTACAGAAGGTCGCTGTGTGTAAACATTTTTAAGTGCTGCATATAGTTTGTGTGTTTCAGGAGCCATTGTTTGGGATGGTGACAGCCCCGCTTGAAAACTCCCTGATCCGAATGGATGAGGAGCACAAACAAGGAGCACTGAACATCTTCATTCTGGTACACGTTTGGTTCAAATCCTACTTTAAGCTCAAATCAGCAACACATCAATAATAGAATAGTTGTTGGAAAAAACTGTTAAAAAGTTTACCTTTTATGAATGTAGAAACAAAACACTGTCATGCTTTCTAAAGTGTGTTGATATCAGTTGTCCCTCGTCCTGAATCAACAGCTGACAAGCGACAAATAGCAATAAAATATTTACCTTTTCATTTCTGGGATTGTGATGAACAAGTGATTTAAAAAAACAATTAAAGGTTGACATAATCGATGTGAAAAAAACTGTAAACTACTTTAAAATCACTGACTTGATTTTATCTTGACTGAGGCCTTTCTTTGTGAAGTTTGCATGTTCTTCTTGTTCCACCCACAGGCCGAGGAACTGCTTTTTAGAATAACGATGTCTCTAAATTGGTTGTAGATGCTTGATAGAGGCTTACAGATAAAAATGAGTGATGTAATTCATGGCTGCAGAAATTGTTATAAATCTATTTAGAAACTACTTTTTTCAATCCATCCATGTCTATATATTTTTTTTCTAACTTTGAACCGCCCTCTCAGCTGATCACCAGTCCGTTACCAGTGACACACGAAACAACTCACATTTACACTTATTAGTTCACCAGTTAAAATGCATTTTTTGTGGCTTTGGTTGAAAACTTTGACACAGAAATCAACACATATATGCAGAGGCAGAGCATGCAAACCCTGCAATAAATTTTTTACGAGCCTGGATTCAAATCAGATCAAATGATCGGATGCTTTGCCAGGAGATGTAAATCCATCCTGTAGTCATCTCTTTTTTACCTGTTGATTAAAACTTCTTTGAAGGGCATGAGTGTTGATTTGCTTAAGAGCATTTGCAGCACGTATCATGAATACATGCCTCTGTTTTTGATAGATCCTCAGGTTCATGGGTGACCCCAACTTGAATGGGGCTCAGGAGAATCTGTTCGGGAACTATATCATCCAAAGAGGCCTGGCAAATCCCAACCTCAGAGATGAGATCCTGGCTCAGGTTGCCAATCAGGTAAGCAGTGATGGTGATTTAGATGACTACAGGAAAATTCACAAACCTTGTTTAATGTACTTTAACACATTGTTTCCACATGTAGGTGTGGAGGAATCCCAACATCCTGAATTCAGAGCGTGGCTGGCTCCTCCTCTCCTCCTGTCTGTCTTCCTTCCTGCCCTCTCAAAGGCTGGCAAAGTACCTGCTGAAGTAAGACTGTGGCGGTTCAATGTGTTGGCTTCTCTCAAAATTCCTATATGATTGCTTTTGACTTTAAATGCATCTCTGTTGCGTGAGAGCAGTGCTTCTCTGACTGTTTTTTAGTCGGTGTTGTGTGAATATATCTGTTTGCGTCTCTCCTCAAGCCGCCTGTTGTTGTTGTTGTTGTTACTGCAGGTTCGTGTCTGACTACGGCCCCGAGGGCTACAACTGTGTCTGTCAGCACCGTCTGCTCCAGGGTTTGCAGCGGCTCAGTGTCGGGCCAGAGTACATCCGGACATACCCGCCCTGTCTGCTGGAGTGGACCGCCAATCGCAAGAGAGCTCACACCGTTCTGCACGTACACTGCTTTGATGGTGAGAAAACAAGCCAGAGGTCCAGAGGTCAGAGAAGCGATCTGAAACACATTTTTTTAATTCCCTGCACCGGCATGGAATTTTCAAAGAAAGAGACGCTGGCATCACTGGAGATGATGCGTCTGTTTACTCAACATCTGCTGTCAAAGGGGAAAGTGCTTCTGAGCATGGAGAGGCGACACCAGCCTGACCTTAGTTACACTATTTCATTTTTTTTTTTTTTTTTTTGTCAAAGCTTCATAGTGATGCAGTGGCTAACACTGTCCCCTCACATCAAGAATACTTCCAAGTTAGATTCTTGTATTTATGAGCTACATTTTAGTTAAACCCATGGTGGTCAAGCACTTTAACCTTAGAGCAAGGCTTCCCCTATGTATGAAGTTTGCATGTTCTCCCTGAGTATTCATAGTGAACAGGTGTTGAACAGATGTATCTTTATTAGTTTGGATAAGATAATGAATGGTTGTGTTGCTTTAAGGTAGTGCAACTTATTATTCACCCAGCCATCATCCACAATGATGAGCATCGTTGGACTGTTACAAAATAAATTGGAGTACAGGTAAACAACCCACACACTCACAGAGAGAACATGCAAACTCCCCACAGTAAGCCCTGCAAGCACCACTGAGACTGAAAACTAAGAATAATCTCACAGTGAGGTGAGACTCTAATAAAATTTGGGGACTCATCACAAGAGATTTGTCATCAGACACACAGCATAGTTTTTTTTTTTTCATTTTAACGTAATGTAATGTTCTACTGTTAAAAAGAAACAAAAATAACAACAGCACTTTCTAAAAGCAATTGTGTTTTTTTGTTTTGTTTTTTTTTTGGATCACATCCGAATGAGGATACAAGCTTGCTTCTGGTGATTACTCAACTGAGGATTAGTTTTTTTTTACCTTTTGACTCGACCTCAGCTCGCAGTATCATCTTTTCTTAGACCTGAACCTGGTCAGTGTGTGCTGGATGCTCAAGACAAAAAGTTATCTGTCCCTCTCATTTCCTCCTCTCATCCAGCTAATCTGTCTGCTGGCCTTTTGGCAAGTCCGCCGAGGATTAGACAACACCTGATACTCGTTCTGCTTCACTGGCCGTGTTTGTGTCTGTTTGAGGCGCTGCAGCCGGAGTCTTCATAGACAGAACGGGGGGCGGGGGGCGGCTGCCGCCTTTGATTCAGCGATACAGTGGAAGGAATTATTTCACAGCCTGATATGGATGACTCTCAGGCATTACAAGATGGAATAACACGCTTGAATTTTGCAATTGTTTTTGAGTCTGAAATAAAAAAAAGCTGTTTTAATGTATATATAGTTAGAAAATAACTTTGTCCCTCTAGGTGTGTCCTTCCTGTGTCCTCTCCATTCCTGGACAACAGGGGAAGACATGGCCAAAGACATCTTACAGCACCGGTATGTTGTTCCTGGCACAATATCTAAAGAAAGGAGGGAAACCAAAGGAAATGTTTGCTTTTTTTTCCTTGGTAGTTTGAATATATTTGAATGTGTTATTGTGTGTGTGGGTGTTTGTAGGGGTGTGCTGGAGAGCCGGAGAGGCTGGTCGGTGCTGCTGAAGGAGCCAGCTCAGTGGGTGGAACTGGAGGGGTCGGACTACGTGCTGGACCTGATGTCAGACCTGGAGCTTCCTGCTGACTTCCCTAAACACAGCAGCTACTTTATCATCTCTGCACAGGAGCCAAGCAGAGTGCGGCCCAATGCCAGCATGTGAGACACACACACGCGCACACACACACACGCACGCACGCACGCACGCACGCACGCACGCACGCACACACACAAATACTTGTTGCATTCTATATATGGTCTTTCCCTTGACCTGTTAGCCAACAACATGCATCACCCTGACCTTCATTAGCAACAAAATCAATAATTCTAATACATAGTATGCCTGTTTTTGGATTGATTTTATTAAAATGTCACTATAATTTGTAGCTCTTTCTTGCTAGTATGGCATAACTGTGTAATGTGTGATGCCAAGCAGGACTGTCCGTCTGTTCACAAATTAAAAAAAGCATAATATGTCCCCTTTAAATTAAGATTTTATTTTTATGGGAGAAAGACAGTGTGAATCTACATGGCCCTGTGTGAAAACGTGATTGGCCCTAAACCTAATAACTGGTTGGGCCACTCTCAGCAGTAACAGCTGCAATCAAGAGTTTGTGGTAACTTGTAATGAGAGTTTTAAAGTGCTGTTTAGGAATTTTGACCCACTTGTCTTTACAGAAATGTTATAATTCAGCCACATTGGAGGGTTTTGGAAGATGAAGCACCTTTTTAAGATCCCGCCACAGCATCTCAATAGGTTTTAGGTCAGGAATTTGATGAGGCTTCTCCAAAGTCTTCATTGAGCAGCAGAACAGCCCCAGACAGTCACACTACCACCATCATACTTTACTGTTGGTATGATTTTTTCCTGAAATGCAGTTTTCTCACCACACACCTTGCAACTTTTGTATTATCAGTCCACAGAGTATTTTCCCAAAAGTTTTGTGAGTCATCAAGACGTTTTTTTTTTTTTTTTTGGCTAAAATGAGACAAACCTTTATGTTCTTTTTCGTCAGCAGTGGTTTCGGTCTTGGAACTCTGCCATTCAGGCCATTTCTGCCCCCCAGTCTCTCTCTTGGAGTCATTGACACTGAACTTAACTGAGCCCAGTGAGGCCTGGAGTTCTTTGGATGTTGTTGTGGTGTCAGTTGTGACCTCTTAGATGAGTCGTCACTGCGCTCTTGGGGTAATCTTGTTCGGTCGGCTCTCCTGTTAAGGTTCACCGCTGTTCCATGTTTTCACCATTTGTGGATAATAGTTCTCACTGTGGTTAACTGGAGTCCCACAGCTTTAGAAATTGGCTTTATAGCCTTTTCCAGACTGATGGAGATAGAACTATATCTAGTAACCCATTACAGCATAATTAAGACAGGAATAACTGCCACAGATTGTTCAATATTCTTTCTTTTATAATGGCGTGACTCCTCTTATTCATCATG
Source organism: Salarias fasciatus (assembly GCF_902148845.1). NCBI lineage: Eukaryota > Metazoa > Chordata > Actinopteri > Blenniiformes > Blenniidae > Salarias > Salarias fasciatus. Next base: position 24,550,007 of record NC_043750.1, on the reverse strand, counting down.
TATAGCCTTCAGATTTGAAATCACTGGACTAAAACACATAACTACAAAATGAGAATCAACTCATGAATGTGGTATATTTTGACTGACAGATCAGCTGAAAGCGTTGCTTTTGCATTAGCTTTGCTTTGACTGATCACTGCAAAAATCAAAGTTTTTTAATGAGATTTTTTTCATCCAGTTCATAGTTGTATGGTTCACACTCAAAGTTCACACTCAAAGTTTTTATATTATCGAACCTTAGACAGACACACTTGGCACAAAGCTCGTGAACAAAGAGGAGCACCTAGCAGGTATAGAGTCAGTGTTTTCCTGATGAGTGACCAAAAATAATACCAAACGATAATAGAAACTGATCCTAATCAGACATAGACTGGAATCCAGTCCATTACTGTTGTTTTGAGCTTTGGGATATGTAAAATAATATATTCACTGTTTTCTTATTCTCCCACAGAAGCCTGTTGGGTGGCGGCTTTGACATGAAGAATGATGTTTTATCCTCGACCATGCCCGGTTATGACGGACTTGGCCAAGGTACGTTAGTGAAAAGCAGAAGAGACAGTGTGTCAGTGCAGAAATTAACGTCGAGCCGCACAGACCATGAACTCCTGTCGTCTCCTCTCACTCAGACCTGGAGCCTCAGAGAGGGATGGATCGTTATCTTGACAGCCTGTTTGACCCTGTCCTGTCGGACGGCGCTGTTGGAGTAAGTTACATAATTCACTCCCAGTGACACACTTGACCACATGAGAGGAGACTCCTCCATCCACCATTTTCACTGTCAGCCACAATTATTTGAATTCTATCATTCTTAAAGCTTAGAGGTAACATGAAGTGAGCCCACAGGGGAATAAGGTCTTGCAAGGCCTGCATCTTTTCACAAACTCTGCCTTATGGTAAATGGTTGTCACTTATATAATGCATTTTCCGTGTTTCAGTAGTCCGTGAGGCATTGAATCCATCTATTTGGAGAAATTTGGCATCTTGCTCGTGAGCACTTCAGCATATGCACGGATGGAGAAGTGGGTTCGTGCCTGCAACCTTGCATTTGAAAGAATTGTGATTTGCAAGAGATTAGGTTTAGCCCTCCACAGCTACAGATCTTGAATCTGTTTCACAAAGCAGGTTTTATGAAAAATCTGCATCTGTTAACCCTCAAATGAGGGAAACTCAAAGATTTCAGTTTCACGAGGGGAAGTAACTTAACTCAGAGAATCAGGAGAAACTCTAGCCTGTTTCACAGAGAGAGGTATTTTTACCTCTCAGTCAGTTAATGCACTAACAGACTCTCTGGAACTAACCTGGTCTGGAGCAGGTTAAAACCTGAAGTTTCTCACTGACTCTGCCCACTTTCAGCCACACACGGAATTTCATTTTCTCATCTATCTATCTATCTATCTATCTATCTATCTATCTATCTATCTATCTATCTATCTATCTATCTATCTATCTATCTATCTATCGATCTATCTATCTGTCTGTCTGTCTGTCTGTCTGTCTTTCTATGAGAATACTTTTGTTTGTGTAAAAGCAGCAGGATGCACCATCAAATAGACGTTTAATGTTTACTTTTCATTGTAAAGCAGGTTGAAAATCTGTATGGTTCTCCCATGAGATTATTCTGAGATGTCACCTGAACAATGTATTTATATTTCATTTTAAGTTGCTGCCAAGTGTGCTTCTCCCAGACCGATTGCTAAATTACAGTTTTTCTCCATTGGTTTGGCTCATTTCTTGAAACCGAATTTACATTTTCAAAACTCCAAGATCATTTGACTAAACAGTGTAACAGTTCAGCTCAACACCATAGTTCACTTGCAAAAGCTCTTCTCTCTCCCAAAACTGTTCACTCATGTTTCAAAGCGACATTTCTTTCCCATATAAACAGTCAGAGCCTCCAAAACTTAAAGATCCTTCTCAACAGCTTTGGCTCATTTCTCAAAACAGACCGGATGTTCTCAGTTCTCTTGGTTCTCTTGTCAAAAACCTGAATAGTTCAGCAGAACCACACGGTGCACCTGTCAGAGATCACATCTCTTCCAAAACTGTTCACTCAGGTGAAAAAACTACATTTCTTTCTCAAACAAATGGTCAATGTCCACAAAATGCTTTGTCCTTTTGGCATTGTGTGAGCACTGACAGTCAAAATGTTTAGATGTTTTGTCATTAAGGGCAAAGGACCATTGAAATATCCCTCATCTACCTTTCTGTCTGAGCCCAGTCCTTCATTCATAATGGTTACTGTGATAGTTTTTATTTTCTTCTTTGGGTTGTTTAGCTAACAGAAAATATATTGTATAAGAAAATGAAGAAAAAAAGCATTTTACAGTCAGAAGAACCTTCAAGTTTTGATTCACACATTGCTCTCATATTTCCAAGGAAACTGTTATAATTTTTAATTCACACGCAAAGTAACTTCCATCCATCCATCATATACTTTAAACTAAACACAAACACACAACAAAAAAAGGAAAATTGTATGTAGCCCAATGTGCTGTAAATGAAGCTTTAGTTTCACAGCTCACTTCTTCACTGGTCTCCCTCCTCACCCTCCTCAACCTACTGACTGTCCTCACTCTCATACAAACAGATTCATGTCTGGTATTCATGGTATTGAAGTTTGCTCTTGAGTGATTTTGACAGTTGAACAGATGATTTTGCAGATGGTGACTGATACAATGAAATGATGCCAATATGTTTTGGAGAGAACTTCCATTAGACTGGGAATCAATCGGTCATTTTGGATCAACATGACATATTCACTTGGAAATTGTACTAAATCTATCCATACTCCTTATTCATTTTCAAAGATGATCTGAGACATCAAGACATGTACTAAGACATTTCCAATGTGATGAAATGAATGAGAAATACCGTTCTGTTGTGAGCAGTTACCACGTAGTTTGGAGATTTGTCCATGTTGTTTTGAGAATGTCATTTCGGTTTCAAGAAATGAGCCAACCAATGGAGAAAAACTTTAATAAAACAGTGACTCACTGATAATTTTCACCACATAAGTGGATTGGCTTTTTCAGCACCATGGACAGTGCCTTGGACTTAATAAAACAGTGACTCACTGGTAATTTTCACCACATCAGTGGATTGGCTTTTTCAGCACCATGCACAGCACCTGGGAGTTTTTATGATACAGTGACAAACTAATACTCTGCACCAGAATGGGGGATTGGCGAGTTCAGCAACAGGGACAGTGCCTTGAACTTGTTAAAATAGTGCCCCAATGATAATCTTGTCCATAACGGTGAATTGGCTATTTCAGCACCATGAAAAGCACCTTGGATTTTTAATGATTAAGTGGCCAACTGATACTCTGCACTACAATGGTGTATTGGCTATTTCAGAGTCAGGAACAGCACCTGGGATTTATTATGATACAGTGACAAACTAATACTCTGCACCAGAATGGTGGATTGGCATTTTCAGCACCAGGAACAGTGCCTTGAACTTGTTAAAACAATGACCCAAAAATAATCTTCACCATGATGGTGGATTGTCTATTTCAGCACCATGGACAGCGCCTTGGACTTATTAAAACAGTGACCCACTGATAATGTTCACCATAATGGTGGATTTGCGATTTCAGCACCAGGGACCACAAATTTGACTTATTACTGAAATTGGACCCATGATCTCTGAGCTTCCAGCTGCAAACCTAGGGTTTGTAGGAAGCTCTTCATGACATGCTAAATGAACATTATTGCCTTTTTTCTGGTGTTGCACTTTATCTCTTCTCCTACAATCATGATCGGTTGCCTGGATATTGAATGAAATCCTGACACACTCAGGTGTCACGGTGAATACAGGCCATGTTGCATCCATCAGCCGGGATGGGGATGTGGTGAACGTTAGCCGTGCTATCGGATGTGGCTGACAGGAATTAGCATGTATCAGATGTGTTCTACAGACCTCTCCCGCCCAGCAACCTATTACGTTACCCAGTTACCGTAACTGTCACAGCCACCAGATCGCCACGGTGATTTCCCACCCCGGCAACGTGGGGATCTGCTTACCAAGGACTGACACTCTGGCAAATGAAGGACTTACTATTTAATGAGATGTAGACACACACACACACACACACACACACACACACACACACACACACACACACACACACACACACAGAGCTGTGAGGATTTATGGGTCAGTGGCTGATTTCTGATGGAGCACCTGTACGTAAAATTCCAGAAGACCTTTGTAGAAATCCAGTGTCCCTGTGATACACCAGCTCTGATTATATCTATAAATGCTTTGTTTAATCAGTCTGTGACTGCAGACAGCAAAAGATCCCAACATAGAACTGTGGCCTGGCCAAGATGGAAAATAGTGAAAGATCTTTCAGGGTGAGGAAGTTTGTAAATTAGTGACCATGACCCCCACTGAGAAATGATCATTGCTTCCAGAAGCCAGAAAAATACTGAATGGAATTTGCAGTATTTCTCATGTTTGTTTTCAGTGAGAAAATTACAAGTCATGAGCAAAAATGAAATATTCATAAATGAATTCTTCCAAGTTCCAAGTTAATCATGTAGTTAATATTTATATTTTCAGATATGAACAGCAATTTGAAGTTTGAGACCACGATGCCACATCCAAGTGTTTATTCCTGAAAAATGTTTCACAAATGAATGGTTTCGAAATGTCACGATCACAGCATGGTGATTTTTAAAATTTTATGCTTGATTCAAGTTGGTGTGTGGGTCTGTAAATAACAACACATTAATTGTTCAGGTAGGTCAGACTTGTACGGCCACCAGTCCACATGCTGTCTTACTCTATTTATTAATTTATTGTAGTTAAAAGTAAAGCCCTGGGTTCAGTTTAAATGTATTGTATGTAAATTTTATGTAATGGATTTTGAATGACAGTAATCATATTTACTATTATTTCACCATCTGCTGTTGCTTCTCAAGTGATTCGATAAAATACAGGAAAAAAAATAGAATTACTCACTTGTGGCACAGAGGAGTCTTACATGACTAATTGGGTGATGACTAACTAGTAACTTGTTATTTCTCTGCAATACACTTGTGATTAAGTGTAGTTTCCGTAATATCTCTATGTTTTTGACTAAAAGTATTACATAATGTCCCTTAAAGGACAACAAATTTCTGCGTTTTGATGATTGAAATTTGAATTTTCATTCACTGTCAAAAAAAATGGACAGAGAATTACAAAAACAATGGTAAAATCGAGACATTTATGCCTTGGCCCCTCTAAGGAAAATATAAATATTTGCGACTCTGTACAGGAAGCTTTTGAGGAATCATCCTCAATATTTCTCAGTCAAGGTTGTGATCATGTTTCTGTTCTACCTTCTCTCCTCAACAGGAGGCAGAATTAGCCGCCGGACTGTCCAGCAGGATGAAGGGAGCCGGGGGAGTCGGCGAAGAGCTGCAACAACAAGCGCGGCCCGCTGGCCCCCCACCTCCACCCGGAGGTCCGTCGCAAACCCAGACACACATGCTAAACATTCACACGTTGGCTCTTCCCAGTATTCCCAAATCAAAACAAGTGCAGCAAAACAAACGCCCTGAGAAAATCTGGAAGCAATCTCTGATGCGAGTGTGTTTGTGGTCCACAGCTGTGAGAGTCCTTCCTGTGGGAGGTGTGATGTCGCCTCCTGTTGCGGCGGTAGCACCTGTAACACCTGGTTTGTATCAAGTGCAATGACAAATGTGTGAAAAAAAAACCCCAAACCCCTCATCCGACATGATTTTGCATTCCTCCGCCGTGTTTCTCCAGATGCCCAGCAGGCTGTTTTGGCCCAGCAGCAGCAGGCGATTGTGAACCAGCAGGCCATCATCATGGTAACTCCTCGCTTCAGATCTGCACTGGTTTACGTGTCGCTGCTGTGACTCCAGGTGGAACTGTTTATTGTGTTTCAGGCCCAGCAGATGACCATGCAAGCAATGGCCATGGTGAGCAGCCCGGTGTCCAGCCCGCCCACCTCCCCGATCACAAGCCCTCCCATGAGTCCTCTGCTCAACCACCCTCCGAGCCCGTACGCGCCCGCCAGCCCGTATGCCGTCATCCCTCCAAGTCCGTACGCCAACATCCCACCGAGCCCCTACGCCAACTTCACCCCGACTCCCTACGCTGCGGCCAACATCCCACCCAGCCCCTATCCTCCCTCCGCTCAACAGGAACAGCCTCCATCTCAGCCTCCAGCTCAGCCTGCTGCTGAACCCCAGCCTCAGCCGGAGCCTCAGCCTCGGGCCTCACATCTCAACCCTCGACCAAACCGCATAGAGGCTAAAAAAGCCGATTCAGCACAGCCGAAGGCCGACCCTGCCACACAGGTCGGTTCACATGATGTATTATGGTTTAACGGTATGAGTTTCTGATGGGAGGAAGCTCGTGGATTAGTGGAGAGGACTCACCTCACAGTGAGCATATCCCTCATTCAAAACCAGGCTTGCAGGCTCTTTTGGGTACAGCTGGCATGTTGTCCCTGTGCTTGAATGGACTTTCTCTTGGTATTCATACTTCTTCCTACATTTTAAAATCATGTGTTTGAGGCTCCGTGCCTCTAAAAGCTGACCGTGGTCGTGAATGTGAATGTGTGTGTGTTTTGTCTTTGTGTTTTCACCATACGATGGACTGGAAACACAGTCAGGGTGTCTTATGCTTGTTTCCATTGTGAGCTAAGACTAGCTCCTTCACCCTGTGAAGTTTGAGTCAGCTGAGGAGGGAAAGAAGGATGGATGAAAAAACAATGCTTTTCATACGGTAAATAGCAAGTAAATGTTAGGACCCTGTATGAAACAATAGATGCATTAATCATTAATTAATGCCATTTTTTTCTTTAATTTTTAAACTTTTTGATAGTGAATATAATGAATAAGAGTTAATTGAGTTTAGGCTAATTATTTCAACATGGAAACAAAGTTTTATGTATAAAAATAGATACATTAAAATATGTATTATACAGTATATCTGGAGTGCAGTATATTGAGAGCACAATAAAGTGACAAAGTGGCAGGAGTGAACTCTTGGCCTTCTATGTAAGAAGTGTTTCAGGCAATCAAGTTAAAATACAAAGAACAAAGAATGATTGATGCTAGAAAGTGCGCGCCTCCCCAGCACCCCGAGGCTCCTCCAGACTCTGCGGAGGGCGCCTGTTGGGTCTCTTTCGCCGGTTTACGTCGAAATGGAGTCATCTCCGTTTTTGATCGATGCGACCGAGGGTCATCACTGCGCGGTCACTGCCGTCTGGGTGCTATGGCAACAACAAATGCCAAGCTGAGTCATGTCTGCTGTCCTCAGCGGGGTGAGACCGCCGCCTCTCCTTCACTGTTGTCACCAGGGTCTTCACCAGCTCCCTTCTTTGAATGAACAGTGAGGCAATTAGAGTCAAGGGGTTTTCATTTTAAGCTTATTTTTGTAAAGTTTGTTTTGCTCTTTTTGGATCTGGAGGTGAGCTGTGAAGTCAAAACGAAGAGGGTTTGGTGATTTATACAGCAACAGTTTCAGTGTTTTGGGGAAGGAGACGTTCATCATGAAAAATCTGGGATTGTGGAAGATGTTTTAAAACAGCATGTTAGTTTAAAGAAGAAATCTTCTCAAAGAATGCTGATTGAAAAATACAGAGGAGTGCATTTTGTGAGTTTATGGAGGCCCTGAAGGGATCTCGGTATTACTTCATCCACGGCACATGTTCAAAGAAAAATGTAAAACAGAATGTCAAGTGACGTCCTGTCTCTCTCCTGTCTCTTTCTCACGTTCAGTCACAGAAGGACAGCGTCTCTCGGAGAAAGGCTCCAGCCATTCCCATAAACAAGGACAAACCAGCCAGAAAGTTTGGTGAGAGAGAGCAGGAAGGCCAGCAAGACACTGAATCATAGCACTTACTCTAAAAATCACTTGTTCTCTGCAGGGAAGGTCTGAGCCGTGTTATTTGTGTGTTTTAGCTCCAGTCGTGACGAATCCTCCTCCTCCTGTGGGAGAGGTGGTGAAATACTCACCTCGGACTGCAGAGCACATCGTCCCCAGTCAAGATGTCCAAGGTACTTCGCTCATCATGTTTATGTTTACAGGTTCACCCAGTGACTTTTAAATGTGTTGTAAATTTGATTTGTTCTTTTTTTTTTTTGATCAATTAGTCATTTGGACACAAAAAGTAGCTATTATTCAATATAATTAATGTCCTCTTCTTGCTGATCTGTTTCATATTATGATAAAGAAATCATCAAAAGGTACAACTCCCCACCGCCACCGCCAGACCCACTGCCGCCTGGTAAGAGGTGAGGTTGTACACATACACACACACACACCCACTCACATTTGTGTCCCCACAACTAGAATAAACACAAAGATACACACAGAAACAGGCAAATGTGTATAACAACTGTCCCATTCCCTTTGATAAGTTTTTTCTTTGTATCACACAGTATTTAATCCTATCTCACAGTGCCAGAATGAGTGTATGTACACAAAATAAACACAAACTCAGGTTAAACACATTATTTTTGTAGTTAAAATACCTGATACATGAAATTTGAGTTTAATTCATGTGGGTGGATGTAGGAGACCAGAGGGGAAGTTCAAGAAGAAGCAAACAGCACGAGATGAAGCTCTACAGATCCTCAAACCGCAGATGGACAACCCTCCTGCTCCTCAGGTAAAACAACAGTACCTGATTGATGGAACCCACTCCTTCAATGTGCATATAGACATCATCCAGCAATGTTTTTGTCTCCTTCAGCCCAAGCAGCCAGTTGCCCCCTCACCGTCCGCATCCGCAATGAAAGAGGCAGGGTTTAAACCCACCAAGAGCATAAAGACGAAAGCTCCCGATCGACCCATCCCCAAACCCCCCCCAGGTACTCACAGCCGCTCAAAGCAAAGAAAAGCATCTGGAGTTTCCAGCTTTGGTTCAGTGCTCTCTCTCTCACTCTCAGAAAAACAGATTGTGTGTAACATTATACTCAATACATTTTTACTATTCTTAAAGCCCACAAAGCCAAAGGGTGCCATTTTTTATTCCTGTTTTACTGTTTCATATTTTACTCTACGGCATCAAATGTGGGAAAACAAAACCACTGAGCAGAAAAACAACCTCAAAACATATGTTCATTTAATGTGTTTATTCTATAAACCTTAAAGCCCAAATAAATTACTATTTTACTAAAAAAAGAAAAAAAAAACATATCTGACTGGGAGTATTTAGAGTTCTAATGCAATCAGTGCTGAGCTTCAATACCTCATTATGCACAATATTTCTGTGGCATTTTGCTGCTTTATTTCCCCCGTTGACTAAATAAACTTTCTGCTGGACCTTTTGCACAAAGAGCATTTATCTGTCAGTCATATAATTTACATATTGTGTATCAGACAATACAAACAAACCGATGAGCTCAGTGGACTCATTATTGTGCCGTGGCCTCACGTGAGGTTCTGGACCATAAGACCACAACACACAGGTCCGACCAGCAGTCTCCCATGACAACCGAAGGTCCTCTGTAAACACAAATTGTTCACTCTGTTGTCCAACCGCTGAACGTTAGATAGAAAGTGCAGCCTCTTTTCTGGTTTGTTTCAGCCTCTTTCTTCCGTCTGAGTCAAATCAATGAATCTGCAGCCACTGTAACCTCACCTGGGACTCTCATGTCAAAGTGGATGTAAACACACACCTACGATCACAGACGGTCCTTCTGGGGGTCTGAAAGGTTCGGGTGTGTGACTGTGATCACACTCAGACAATCCATCCTTCCAGTACACCTCTGTATTAGAGCTTAAGTCAGAGTATCTGGAGAAAAGCACGGCATGCAAACTCCACACAGAAAGAAACAACTTCCTTGTTTGACTCAACAGTGAAACCGTTGCGCTGCACTCATCCTCCTCTGGCTGAGTGTCGATTGACCAAATTTAGTCAGTAGATTAAAAAAATTATAAAGAGAGCGGTAAAATGACTGCACTGTTACTGCTGTGATCATGAATTTCGGACATCAGGATTACAACAATGCTTTGACAATAAAAGGAGAGTGCTAAAAAAAAAGAAAGCATAAAATGTGTGTGTTTGATGCAGTTTCTCGAGAGCTTCCAGTAGAAACAGAAACCATCCAGACACAACTTCATCAGAGCACCAATGAGGAGCACTACACCTACACCAATGTCTCCTGGAGGCTGTATCTCAGGAAGGAGGTGGGCACACACACACACATACACACACACACACACACACACACAACACAAGACACATAACACACAACACAACACAAGAAAGATGAGAAATTATCAGAAAAGCAATCATAAGTTAACTGTCTGAACTTCTTTCACAGGTTTTCTATCCCAAAGACAGCTTCAACAATCCTCTGGTGCTGGATCTCATTTTCAAACAGGTAACTTTTTATTTATTCAAGATTTTGGGAAACGTTTTATCAAAAAAAAAAAAAAAATCATGGAATACATTTCCTAAAATTTCTCTTTCCTCCCCTCCTCTCCATTTCTTCTGTCCTCCAGATCGTGAACGACACCCTGTCGGAGGCATGTGTGCGCATCACCCGGGATGAAAGGCAGAAAATGAAAGCTCTTTTCGGTAGTCTGTCTGTTCTTCCCGGAGACATTTTTTCAAGGCCGTGCGCTCTAATCCAAACACATCTCTTTGACATTCATGAGCTCAAGTGTCTGTGTGTGTGAATGGCAGCTAAACACGGTGTCGAACAGAATATGGACCCGGTGGAGGAGCACGTGAAGAAGACAGTTGTCGCGGCAGCCAGAGAAACCTGGGAAATATACTTCTCCAGACTCTTCCCTGCCTCGGTGAGCAGAGCCGGTGCATCACTGGAGGAGGAGTCAGTGTGTTCATTTTGCTCCTATTAAACCTCTCTTTGTGTGTGTGTGTGTGTGTGTGTGTGTGTGTGTGTGTGTGTGTGTGTTTGTGCAGGGGAGTGTTGGAACAGGTGTGCAGGTCCTATCAGTTTCCCACAGTGGGATCAAATTGCTGAAGACTGTGAAAAGCAGCGCAGCAGCCCCAGATTATTTCAGAGTCCTACGACCGTACACGTATGTGGTGTCTTTTGTCTTTTTGGAGTGACAAGTATAGAATGAGATTTCTTAGACTTTGTTTTATGAGGGAGAATTGAAAAATAAAAATCTACATGACAGCTCTGAGTCAATGACAAAACAGTTGTCAGTCACACTGAACCAAATTTTTCACACAGCGCAGAAAAATAAAGTACTGTAGATAACAAAATGCCGTCTTGAAATATGATTTCAACTTTGTTTTAAGGTATGCAGACATCCTGTTTGTCACCATCCCATCTGAAAACATGCTGGAGTTCAATTTGACCAATGAGAAGCTCATCCTGTTCTCTGCCAAGGCCTCTCAAGTCAAACATCTGATAGACACCTTCATCAATGAAATCAAAAAGGTAGAGTATGCTGCCACCCACACTCAGACAGGCTACTCTTTGGAATTAAGAAACTTTCATATGATAACTCCAACATCTAAAATTTGGAAAAAAAAAAAAAAACATGTGACCCTGTTTTTCAGTTATCTCAGTTCAGCTTCGATATTTAACTCACACTATCACGTTAGGTAAAATTAGTAAATTTCCTAATTCACTGTGATTTCAAGTTCATCTTGGATTCTTGGGAGAATTTCTCATATTTGGCGGAAATCACACGACTCTTTATCGTTCAGTTCTGCCTCCTCCTTCCACTGCGTGCTGCTGTGGCATCCAATACGTTTGAGATACAATGGATACAAGGAGTGCCTCTGTCAGCTATCTGCAGATTGCATTCAGTCTGTTTGCACTGCGAACTTTGCAGAGTTCCCCATAACATCAGTGTGAATAACAGATGTGCCTTCAGTACTTATTTAAGACCTATTTTCAGGAAAACAGCCTGTTGGACCAAGAGTCTCAGTCTCTAACAGGGAAAACAGCTGCTTTATCAAATGGAAAGTATTCACACAGTACTTAGGAAGAGTTTATTGAGACATTCCTTTTTGCCCTAAACATGCACTCAATACCTTTTATCACATACTGTTGCAGTCCAGCACATTTTTTTGAGTCCATATGGAAATGTAGCCTTCATTTGGAAGAAAACTTCAGAACTCTCCCATGTGAGTAAAACAAAAAAAGGAGGAGGTTGTGTCATTGTGGGAGTGTGGTATTTCTCCTCAGGACTCTGACTATGTGATCGCGGAGCGTAACTTTGTGACGGACGACCGCTCGATGCTCAGCTTCCATAAAGGGGACATCATCAGGCTGCAGGTCATGGACGGTCTGGAGAAAGGTGAGAGACTGCCGCGGAGGAGCTGCAGCTGCTCTTTATTTGAACCTGTGATCTAAGCTGTCGAACGTGTGATCCAGGTTACAGCTACGGCTGCGTGGTGAGGAAGAAGGTGGTGTTTTTGGAGGAGTTGAAGAGGGACACACAAGACTTTGGTGAGTGCTCATGAAATCTTCTCATTTTATTTGGAGCCAAAGTGGATCTATAAACCTCACATTTTAGTAAACAGTACCTCAATTTCCGCATCACGTCCGAAGTCCAAACACAAAAAAAGGTGACAGTTCAGAATGACAGCTCTGAAAGATTTACCAAGCTGGACTGTGCGCGTGTGCCCTGGAGATATTGGGTTATTTTTAAACCAAGGAAAAATTGGTGCAGTGATGTTGACATAGCCTTTGGCATTCTTTAAATACAATGTTGTATCAGAAAATGTATTTTCCCGATGGAAAGTGGTGATGCAATTTGAAAAATATTGATTTGTGCTCTTTCTTGAGGACATCAAAGCCCAAACAGGATCACATATTTCACGTCAAAGTGAGGCTGGGTAACACAGACGGCAATGAGAGTGCACCTGCACACAGATTTTTAAATCACTGTGATGTGTTGGCTTTTTATTCAGACCTTGAAATCTGTTTCCAAGTTTCCATTAATAAACTGCACAGAGTGCTGGATGCTTCCACTAATGCATCCTGTAACATTCAAATCTCTGACGTTTGGTTCCGTTTTGGTTCAATGATTTGAAAGGCAACATCCTGCCTCCTCTGTCTGTCCATCTGTCCGTCTGTCACTCATAAATTGATCTGCAGTTTTAAGATGTTTCAAAGAGATTATTGTTAACTTCTTGTATTTGCACGTCAATTACATGGAGCTGTTTATCTATAAATGTAACTTCAACCTGTCGCTGTATTTACTCTGTTTTGACATCCTGACTTCCAGGTATTTACCAACTTCATGCTTCGCTACGTTCACTACTGAGCAGCTTTTCCTGCCAGCCTTTTTTCTCCGGGCAGGTTCTTCAACATAAAGAATGTGTCCTGCAGTTGAAAATGACGGCGACCAAAGTGCAAAGACTAAAACATAACAGTGACGTTTTGAGCTGTGTAGCCATGGCCAAGAGGTGAAAAAAGCTAAAGTGCTCGGTAAAGCTGAAAGGGGCTGTAAATTTAGATGGAATTTGTCTGAGTTCATCAGTTCATGACACTTAAACTGATCAGCCTTTTTATAATGACCAGTGACAGGTGAAATCGAAAGTTGAAGTCATTTATAGGTTAATGTCTTTTAACTTGCAGAAAGATCATGTCGCAAGTGGAAGAAAGCCCAACGTGTGCAGTGGCTGCGATTATAGCAAATCCAGCATTATGTGCCAGGTTATCAGCATCACGGGGCACAGAGTCAAGTCTTGTCAATGATAAAGAAATGGGTGCAGATGGGAATCAAAGTCATTCAAATGAAAAGCAGATCTGCTGCTGGAGGAAAGGCAGATAGTGATCAGGACTTAAAGCAGAGAGAAAGAAAACCTGTTTGAGGATGCTCGGTCTGACCCTTCGCTCTGTGTTTACGCGTCAGGCTGGAAGTTCGGTGCTGTGTTCAGCCGCCCCGGTGCTTTCCCGGCCGAGTGTGTCCATCCCGTCGCTCCTCCAGACTTCCTGTCGCTGCCTTTGGATCGCAAGGCGGAGCCTCGCGGCGGAGCGGGGCAGTTTTCCGTCTCATCAGCCGTCGCAGTTGCTGTAGCATCCACCATGGCTGCGCATGAAATAGATCAAACAATTGAGGTTAGCATGGACACACACACTCTCTCTCTCTCTCTCTCTCTCTCTCTCTCTCTCTCTCTCTCTCTCTCTCTCTCTCTCTCCACCTCTCAAGCAGAGCTCAGGTTGTTTGTCATTGTCACTTGTTCCATTTCAGAAGGTTTCTCTTGACGGCTTTGGTGAGGGAGAACTGGACGAGAGGGCCCTGCAGGACAGTAAATACGACATGCTGGAGTTTGCCAAGAAATACTTCAGACAGGCCCAGAGCGGGAAAGGGTGAGACCACCACATCAACACACAGATCTGCTCAGGCGGAAAGAACATTCACACAAGTTTGGTGCATCAGCACTGTGTGAAAACAGTACTTTTCAGTTTGTGTCTCTTCATAGCCCGACTTTCACAACAAAGCTGGAAAATTGGTACAAACACTTGTCAATTATGTTAAAGAGTAAATACAAAGAAATAATAATAAGGAATGATAATTGATTTATGTTAATTCCTGAAACACATTATCTTGGGACTTTAAAAAGGCTTCTGAAATATAAAAAGAAAAGTGTGATGCATTCTTCCAGAGCAAACCTCCCGGTAGCGTATACATCAAGTAGTTCAATCAACTCCACCTTCACATACCGGTGACTGCATGTACAGGCATCAGTGATAATGATGCGTGACAGGAGCTGTTTGAATCCAAATGCTTCACGCTGTGACTGATTCTGCTCTCAGAGGTTCCCTGAAGAGCAAAAGCAAGAACAGAGACTCCAGAGAGCCCACTGAAATGATCAAGTTTTCCAAGGTACCTTCTTCTTGCCTTCACTTACTACCAGCTCATCAAGGGGTTCGAATTAGACTTCACTTCTGTGACTTTCTCCTTTCCAGACTCCTCTGACAGAGTCTCTGATCGAGTTCACGGACCCGGCCATGGACAGAGTAGCAGCCGATCTCTTCCTGTGTGAGTTCTCACCGTCTCTCATTCCGTCTCTAATTACATCTTCTTATTACACCCGGGATTCATTCATGCTTGCCTAATATGTTCCTGTGGCATGACACATCTTATATATGTCTGTCACAACCTTAAAGAAGGAGCATTCTCCAGCGGTTTCTCTGATGTTTTCCCCTGTGTGAACACCAAGTCTGAGGGAAGAGGATGTTGTACAGATTGCTCGGCCCTCAAGAGAAAATTCCTGATATACGCTATTAGGTCACATGAATAGAAATGACACAATAGCGTACTGAATCCATCAGCAAATGTTATGTGTTAAGGTTTAGATTTTGTGCCTGTGCGCGTGTGTGTGTGTGTGTGTGTGTGTGTGTGTGTGTGTGTGTGTGTGTGTGTGTGTGTGTGTGTGTGTGTGTGTGTGTGTGTTTGTAGCCATCATGCGTTTCATGGGTGACTCTACACCACGGGGCCTGACGGAGCAGGAAGTGGTCAGCACTTTCCTCAAGGTAATCTTGCACATAACTATTTATTGAGCTGTGATTTTCTCTTCGACACATCTGTATTTATGTGTGCGCGTGCGTGTGTGTGTGTGTGTGTCTCCTCAGCTCATAGGAGAGTTCACCTTGATGAGGGATGAGGCTTACTGCCAGCTCCTCAAACAGCTTACCACTAACACCAGCTCCAAACCGTAAGTCAGCTGGAGGCACATTACCGGCATGCGAGCCGCACACTGACACACACTACAAGCCTCTTTCGTCACTGAGCCCGTGATCCCGAGTGTGCGTGTGTGTGGATGTGTGTGTGTGCGCTCTCTTCCGCTCCGCAGCGACAGTTCCCAGCGAGGCTGGAGGCTGCTGTACATCCTGACTGCTTTCCATCGCTGCTCCGAGGTCCTCAAACCCTTCCTGCTGAAATACCTGCAGCAGGCCTCCCGCAGCGCCGGTGCACAGTATCAGGGTGAGAACACACACCAGCACACACAAACAACGAGTTCTATGCACCCTGCACACACTAACGAAGTCATCCCCGGTGTGTAATGTTTCTTTGTACGTGCGTCAGGTATAGCTAAGGCGTGCGAGCAGAACCTGAGGAAGACGCTCCAGTATGGCGGTCGCATCGTTCCCCCTAACAGCATGGAGCTGAAGGCGATGGTGGTCAGTGTTTCCTCCTGTTGGTCTTCACCCCTGCAGCGAAGTGTTCGTTAGCCTTTTAAAGATCACAGGTGGAAATACTATCAAAAGCTTGTAATGGAGTACAGCTGCCATTACTTTGCCTAATTTCTGCTCCATTCTTTAGATAAGTAAAACAATACTCGAAGTATTTTTTTATTTTAAACAGTAATTTGATTTTATTTACGTGTAAATAGTTAAAGCACATTTCTAATAAAAAATAAATAAATAAAAGGTGTAATGAAAATTTGTCCTGCAAGATAATGTGAGTTCAAAGAGTCAACTTATCACAAACTAAATGATGATTAGAAGGTTTTAGTATGAATTCAAGTTGTTTCCATGTTCAGTGAACGACTTGTGAGTTTCAAACTTGTGAAGTAAATTGCTTGATGGGTAAATTATACAGATGTACTCATGAACACAAATACCAAATACAAATGGTCTAATTACAAAAATGTGAAAAGCTTATTGCTTCCACCCCTGGCAAAGACACTCTGCAACACATGACAGATGAGGAACAATGTGCGTAGATGTTTGATCTGTAATTTTATTCCAGAACTGAAATGTTGCTGTGATTTTCTTCTTTGTTTATTAAATAACAAAAGCATTCTCTTTGACATTGACAATGAATGCATCTTTTTTGATTTACACTGAGCTAATTTTATATCCACAGAGTTTTACTGTCTCACTCAAAAACCAGCTCAATAACTATGGGAGAAACTACAGTGTCGCAATGTTCCTGGGGACCGCTGTTTAAAATAGTTGCCAACAATTGCACCTTTTTACTCCTGTTTCAGCAATACTGGGCCAAATAAGTGCAGCGTGTGGCTTTTTTGTTGGTAAAATAATTCAAAGATGCAACAAGAGACTTGCGAGCCATTTTTAAAGATTTATTTTGGAACCGTTGAGCTTTGGGCTGATTGCCTCAAACAGTGAAGCTTAATGAGACGCTCATTTTAGTTATCTTCAGATCCGTTTGAAAAAAAAAAAAAACAACAAAGAACTAAGAGTATCACCCCTCTCCCTTTACTCAAAGTCAAATCAATGAAACGTGTTCATAAAACACATTAAAAAAAAAAGTGTATTTAATAAAATGCTGCTCAATCAGAGCTGAAAAATATGCTACCAATATTAACAATAACAGCAAAAGAAATTAAAAAAGCAAAGGGCTCTGGTATGCCCTACACACTGAGGCAATCACAAAATCAGATGAGTTAGCAATCACTGAGAAGGAGAAGAGGCAATGACAAGAGGCGCTGCTCAAATTGATAATCTCCTGTTGAAAGAAGACCCTCCTTTTGCCTTCACAAAGGGCATGTGAAGCATGCAGCCTCCTCAGAATGATCAAAGCATTGAGAAAAAACGCTCTGAGTGTATCTCGAGCAAGTGCATCATATTTTCCTTTCAGCATGAAGTCATATTGTACATCTAGATTTATATGTATATAAGTTCAGTCAGTCTAAACCTGTAGGTTTACAGCGCATATAGCATGGGATACTTTGTGAGTTTGAGTGAAGTGTCTTTGCGTATCCTCAGGCGGGACGGAGTTCAAAACGCCAGCTGTTTCTCTTTCCTGGAGGCATCGAGCGCCACGTGAAAATCAAAACATGCTCTGTAAGTGCTGAGCAGCCGGTGCAAGCTCACCGCCACCGGTGTGCGGCGTGCTGGTGACGGCGGGGAAGCTTTTGATCCACTCCGCTGTCTTTGTTGTGTTTTCAGGTTGCCCTGGAGGTGATTGAGGAGCTGTGCTATGAGATGGGTTTACACCGACTGGAGGCCATGGAGGAGTACGCCGTGTTTTTGGTGACCAACGGAGGTGTGCGTGCACACACACACTCACACACACACACACGCTAAACAGTATCGTTCCTGAAGCAGATCGGCTCACAGATCACATATCAGCCTGCTCTCTGGTTTCTAGCCACGGGAGAAAGTCATTATGTTCACAAGTTGAGATGAGACTGTCATAGCAAAACAACAGGGGAGGGCTCAATATCATCTAATCATTTCCGATACGCGTATCATAAAACTCTGTGCCAAACACAAGCCAGAGCTCTGCTTTCCCTCTTTATTATGTGCAGACTTCCCTTCATGACACTCTCTGTGTATATCCCGATGTGTAACAAAACATGACCATCTAAACTTTTATTAATCTGTCTGATTTTTGTACTTTCCTCCTGCATTTGCTGAATAAATGCGCAGCAGACTGGATATTTTTTTACTTTTTGTGGAATCAATCAAAGAAAACACTTGCTGAATCACCACGTGCTGCACACTGTTTTCACAAAATGACTCCAGGAATAATGATTCCACGCCTTTAGCCTTTTTTTTTTGTAAAGAAAAAAAAAAAAAAGAAAACTATGGGCTGAATGTCTGAGGGTTGAATATCTCCACATGAGAACAGCTGGCAGCTGCTCCCGCTCGTGTTCTATTCTGAATCACAGCGGGTCGCCCAGCGTGGGGCTACTCCACTACTAACATGACATTTCAGAGCGTGTGTGCCTGGAGTTTCTGCTGTTTTTTTTGTTCGCGTAGGTCAAAATGCTGAGCAATACATTCCTCAGGGAAACGGCTGTGCATATGTATGTGAAGCAACAAATCTTTACATGTGAAGCAGACACAGGTGGTTTCTCTGGCTGCATCAATTTCACAGCTTTTTAATAAATTAATTATTATATTATTACTTTTTTTTTACATTCACAACTATAAAACTAAAATGTTTCATGGATGGATGAATCAACATGCACATTGCGTGTACATTGTTTTTGCCCGAACTTCGCTGCAATCAACAGTTCCTAACAGGACAAAGCGCTATAAAAAGTAGATGTTGAACAATTACGTAGAATCATTTGTGATGCCTGTGTGTCACCCTTCCCAGGTCAGAATGTGCGCCCTCTGAACAAACACGAGTACATCCTGGATGTAGCGACGGAGGCCGAGTTAGTGGACGCCAACTACAGCTTCTGGTTCAGACGAGTCGTCTGGACTCAGCCGCTCAAGTTCGACAACGAGCTTTGCGTGGCCATGCACTACAACCAGGTATGACCGGTGACCATTCACCCTCTGCACATACTGTACAACCTGCTGTTCACTTCCATGCGTGTGTTTCCATGTGGACCTTTAGATCCTTCCGGACTATTGTAAAGGTCTCCTGAATGTTCTCCCGCATGGAAAAGTGAGCGATCAGCAGTTCCACCAGATCTCCAAACTGGCAGCTTTGCAGCACAGAGCCAAAGACATCGTCTTCATCCCCAGCATGTGAGCAAACCACAGCACTCAGAGTGGGATTCAACTTTATTTCCCTTCACCACCATAGTGGACTGCTTTCAGGTTCAGCCAACAGCTCCATATCTTTTATTCCAGTCAGCAGTCCACTTTATTAATCTTATCCCCATCAGTTCATCACATTTATATTGATTTTAAATCAAGCCAGTATTAAACTAACACTATAAAAATCATCCCGATGGCGTAAGCCAGAGGGAAATCAATATACAGAAAGCAAGAAACTCTGTAATATGTACCTCAGGTTACATGCATCATATCGCATATTGAACATTTATGAAACATGGATGTATAACTTTATACCAGAACATTTGGCCGGTTAACTAATTTTAAGGTTTTTTACTGTAGTTTCAATGTTTGGCCAAAAAAAGATTAACCTTTCAAATGTTTTTATTCTTGAAAGTCAAGTTGAGATTTGTGAAAAGATAAACGCACTCCACACGATTGCTCACTTTCTTTCTTTGTTGTATTCATTCACAGTTTTTTTTTTTTTTAATGCTGTCCCACAGTTTGGACTGCACATTGTGAGGTTACTACAAATCTTTGATGACCAGGCCTCTATAATTCTCAGTCAAGTATCATCTAGTTGACTGACAGCAACCTGTTTACATTAATGTTGTTCATAATAGTGGAATGTGCAGAGGCGTCGCTACGGGGTAGGCAACACAGGCATTTGTCTAGGGCCCCGAGCTGAAGGGGGCCCCGAGGGACGGCTGACATTAGTCAATTTCAATGACAAATTAAAGCCGCGAGCGGCGTCAAAAGGCCCTCGCCCGCCGTTTACCTGACCCCCCCCCGTTTTATTCTTTCATTGATGTTTGTCAAATTTGGCACATTTCCATGGCAACAAGTAAAATTGATTTGATGGGAGATTTTTCACTTTGGCCCATTAGAATAACATGGGGAACTTCAGCCATTGCCATGGCAACACCGTTGATATTACAATATGGTCACCATTGGCTTTTTTGATCGGGACGACATGAAGGAATTATCACCCAAATTCCATTCATTTCTGATAAACTAATAATTTTACTCCCCATACAGATTTTATTTTGATTCTGTAGGGGGCGCTGTAACACCTATTTCCAAAATTTCACTGTCAATGTGTCCAGATAAGAAGGGTCAATAAGTGTTTAAAATTTGGTTTGGATTGGAGTCATTATGTCGAAATGGCAGCCATTTATCACACTGAAAAAATGGCAAAATTTGACATCAACTTTGCGGCGTTACCACGCGGAAACCGTGATCTGAAGATTTGTGAATTGGATAACTTTTAATTGTCTACTCGTGTAGATGGTGTCCACCAAATTTCAGCTTATTTGGGGAAGCGCGCGATCAAAACGAACATTTTGTACGACGCCCTGGAAAACGCTGACTTGGCATTTTTGAAAATTCAATCCCAGCTCGCTGCTTTCCTGCTGTTTTGAGGTCGGGGTCATAATAATATTTTTTGTTTGTCCCGACAACGCGCATGTGTATACCAAATTTTGTGGCTGTACGACAAAGTCTTTTGCGGACTCCCTCCCATCGACGCAATGCATTTTGGGTTTTGCAGGTGGCGCTGTAGAGCCAATTTTTAAATCCCAATATTGAAATTCATATTAAAAAAAATTTTTCGCCGGAACTGAATTTTGTGCAAAATTTGGTGAGTTTTCGAGCATGTTCAGGGGGTCAAATTCCAGTTTAAAGAGCAGAAGAAGAAGAAGAAGAAGAAAGAAAGAATAATATTTTTTGCAAAAACAATATGCTTTTTTTTTTTCTGCCGTTATTTCGCCCACATGTTATATATTTTCGGAAAGGTCTCGACAAGCCCGACGTGTCTGTGAGGTGTTTGAGAGTGTGAATGTCTGTGGTCGAGCGCCACGCGCTCGACAAGTCATGTTTGTGTGTGAGAGTGTGTGTGTGTTTTTTGTATTTGTACACGTGTGTATGAGTGCATGTCAGGGTGTGTATGTCTGGACAGGTTGACCTATGTCTGAGGTCGAGCGCTGCGCGCTCGACTTGTCATTTTTGTATGTTTGAGTGTGTGAAAGGCCTGTGGTCGAGCGCTGCGCGCTCGAAAATTCGTGTGTGTGTGTGCATTTTTGTGTTTGTACACGCGTATGTGTGAGTGCGTGTCGGTGTGTGTGTGTCTGGACATGTTGAATGATGTCTGAGGTCGAGCGCTGCGCGCTCGACTTGTCATCGTTGTGTGTTTTGAGAGTGTGAAAGGCCTGAGGTCGAGCGCTGCGCGCTCGACTAGTCGTTGTCTGTGTTGCAGAAACAATAGGCCCTTCGCCCTTGGCAGGCCAGGGGCTCGGGCCTAAATATTTTTTGCAAAAACAATATGCGATTTTTTTTTCTGCCATTATTTCACCCACATGTTATATATTTTCGGAAAGGTCTCGAGAAGCCCGACGCGTCTGTGAGGTGTTTGAGAGTGTGAATGTCTGTGGTCGAGCGCTACGCGCTCGACAAGTCATGTTTGTGTGTGAGAGTGTGTGTGCGTTTTTTGTATTTGTACACGTGTGTATGAGTGCATGTCGGGGTGTATGTGTCTGGACATGTTGGCCTATGTCTGAGGTCGAGCGCTGCGCGCTCGACTTGTCATTTTTGTACATTTGAGTGTGTGAAAGGCCTGTGGTCGAGCGCTGCGCGCTCGAAAAGTCATGTGTGTGTGTGCGTTTTTGTGTTTGTACACGCGTATGTGTGAGTGCGTGTCGGTGTGTGTGTGTCTGGACATGTTGAATGATGTCTGAGGTCGAGCGCTGCGCGCTCGACTTGTCATCGTTGTGTGTTTTGAGAGTGTGAAAGGCCTGAGGTCGAGCGCTGCGCGCTCGACTAGTCGTTGTCTGTGTTGCAGAAACAATAGGCCCTTCGCCCTTGGCAGGCCAGGGGCTCGGGCCTAATTAAAGGCGCTACACTTGACGCTGCAAAGAAAGCGTGTCGAAAATCCCCCGCATGGGGCCCTTTTCCGAGTACTCAGTTGCTAGAAGGGGAACCCGACAGACGGCGGATATCAGCGACACAAATTGAACCCCCCCCCCCCCCCCACACACACACACACACACACACACACACACACACACACACACACACACACACACACACACACACACACACACACACACACACATGGCTTGCATCGAGAAACAGTCAAGTCGGCTATAACCAACTCGGCCCCAAGCTAAGTCGGCCTATAGCAAAGTCGGCCCCATGCCTCAAGTTTCACGCATTGAGCGTTACAGTCACGCATTTCGGTCTTTTGCCACCCACTCATGCCACACATTGTATTTCTCACGCTGAAACAAATACCAGTAAATATGTCAGATGACATGAAGTTTGTGCTAAGAAAGAAGGAACCTTATTGATTCTGAATTGAACTGCATGGTGAGTTGTGTTATACATATTACAATGTCAAAATGATTTAAATGAAAGTGCATATTGTGAAATGTTAATATTTACATTAAATGATTAAATTAAATATGATGCACTTTATTGTGTTTTGAAAAAAACAGAAGACCTTTAAAACTGACACATTGTTGCAAACTTCTCACTCAGTAACGTTCTGTCATCTTGTAATTTGTATAGAGGCCCATTTGCATATCTCGGTCAAATTAGATGATGACATCATTTAAAACGATACATTGTTGCAAACTCCTCAGTCAGGAAAGTTCTAAATGACATTTTCATACAGAAAGAAGGAACCATATTGGTGCAAAGTGAGTCACGTGAAGTGACAGAGCTACAGCCAGAGTCCTGACTCCTGAGCATTCAAAGGCAGCTTTTAAATGGAAGAACAGATATCTATTGTCATACATCTATTGTGTTTCATTATTCTTTTGTAAATGTAGAAATGCTATCTACAATTAGAAATCAGATTTGATTGGTGCCTTGTCTCATGTTATCACACAGTGATATTTGAATAATTTAGATTGATTTGAATTGATTGAAAGTCCTTTATTTGTCCCACAGGGGGAAAATGCAGTGTTCTGGCAGCACAGAGAAAAGAAATAGAAATGGAATAGAAATGTGACATTTACAAAGCCCAACCATAAATAAAAAAAAAATTTATATAATTCAAATATGAATTTAGGATAGATAGCCTATAATTAAAAAACAGATGTAAGCTAACTGACATAATTAAATATAATTTACATAGAAACTTAAGACATATATAATTAAATAACAGATATAAACTAACAGTTATAAATTAATAAATTACATGTACATTTAAGACAGATATAATTAAATAAATAACAGATTTAAAGGTGCCTTAAGGAGTTTGCACGTTTTATGCGAAACAGCGCCCCCTGCAGGCCTTGGGCGTAATGCAGCTTAGTGAAAAACACGTCCCTGCGGCTCGCGTGCACGGAAGAGGGGGACTCCGTCTTCGCTCGTTTAGAAGCGCTCAAGTAAGATTTAAGTTTCTTTTACCTGGTGGAGTCTGTGCTGGAGCTGTGGCAGTGCTGGAAGCCAGTCTTTTCTTACTTTCTGGAAGCTCCTGCTCAGTTGTTGCTCACTAAGCATCTGGCGGAGTAATGGCGGACATAACGAAACCTAACCAGCCGGAGCGCGCATTACGTCATTCCTTTCAAATTCTCCCCAAAAAAATGCTGGTGCCGGACTGGCACTGCAATTTTCAAGTGATAATTTAGCGCTGTTAGAGGTACTTGTAATGAATATGTCAGGGCACATTGTACACATCATTAAAAATGTGTAACATATTTATGGTGGAAAATAAGCATTTTTAAGGTTGTAAAACTGCTTAATGCACCTTTAAGTAACATATATGAATTAAATATAATTTAAATATACAGTTAAGACAGACACATATGTACACTAAAATAGAAAAATGTGAGAAACACAAAAAATATACACAAGAGTTTCACAGAGCTGAACGGATGATGGATGATAATGAATGATTGCACCCCCCCCCCCCTTTTTTTTTTTATTGACAGGTAAGTGAGAGGCTTGCAGATGTGTTTGAGTCCTCCCAGTTCCATAGCAGCGGTGCATCAAACAAATTTACCAGTATTTTTCTTTTCAGCGTGAGAAAAACAATGTGTGGCATGAGTGCATGACAAAAGACCGAAATGCGTGACTGTCACGCTCAGTGCGTGAGACTTGAGAGCCCTGCCAGTTTACATGGGGCTTGGGGCCGACATGACTGTAAGCCCTTGCATCAACGTGCAGTCAGTGTTGTCAAACACACAAAATGAAGTGGACGTATCCTTCAGGGCACGCTAAGAGAAGAAAAATCAAGAAGAGGATGAAAAAAAAAACATGATAGTGGTAAGTGAGAATGTGTAAGCTATGTGTATTACATTATAAAAAAGTTAGTCCGAGGTAGTCCAAGGGACTTTGTCCCAAACTCCCAGTCATACCAAGCACCAGAAAGCTGAATCTGTGCAAAGTGATTTCAACGATTTTCTTCAAAACACATTAATAAAGTCTGTATATAATCATTCACATTATTTGACAGCGTGGTTAACAACACACTTCTGTGGTATGACGAACTTAGAGCACATACTTACCTCTGCCAGCGGAGGTAATGTAATCGTCATGGTTTGTTTGTTCGTCGTCCGTCTGTCTGTCTGTCTGTCTGTTAACAACTTCTTCCAAACTATGGCACAGATGATGACAAAATTTTCAACGCTATCAATGAAAGTATTTCTTTGCTGATCCTTCGTCCTGGACTTCATTCATCATGATTCTGGGCCTGAGAAGCCCCATAGTCCCTCTTGCCTCGGGGTCTAGAAACACCCCTGGGAATGTGGACGAGTCAAACTGTTGTTAAACTGCAGATTTTTGCTTGTTAACATCTTAGAATAAATGTATTCCATGTTCGGTGTACAAGTTTCATTGCAGAGTATGATTAAATACTTTGCCTCCACCTGTGATGATCCCCCTACTCCCTAGAAATTACACTGAGAATAGCATCCCAGTCTCTAAAGCACAGGCCTTTTGTTTTCTTTCTATCTTTAAATGTCACAGAGCTTCTTTCTGAGCTGATACATGAACTTGGACAGCCTGTCATCAATGTGCACAGTAAATGCACAGCCAAAGGCCTGTGTTTGCCTGCTCTGAAGAAGCCATCCTCCACTTCTTGTCTGGCTTTTTCTGATCTTTTAACTGAACATGTGCTTTACATCAGTTTATGTAACCTAATATCCTTTCCAAACAGCTTCAGTAGAACAAGAAAATCTACCACATTGTTACCACTAAACAGTGTTTTTACACCTTATTCTAATGTTTATTACCATTTTTGGTGCATATAGTACTTGTCAAATTAAATATATTAATACATGAAGTGATATAGAGTAGTTTGGAAGTTTTTCAGAGTTAAAGTGAAAGATTTTTTTCTTGGTTTCTGTTGCAGCAGCAGCAGCTCAATAAATACAGACCCAGACTATAGTTCAGTCATTATTTGTTGTGAGTTTTTTTTTTTTAACTTCTTCAGCTATATAAAAACTCTCCCATGATTTCTTGCCCCCGCCGCCGTTATCGGCGTCTCTTTCCTCCCACACACGGAGCCAAAAGCGGAGCAGAGCAGCTCACTGAGTTGTGTAAAATCATTTGGAGAAATGTTGGAAATCACAGAGTGAAGCCAACTCCTGTTTATCTGAGATTGCGTTGCTGTTCCTCTCTCCTCCAGACATGAATTATCGGAATACATCGCCACACCTCTCTTCAAAAAGCAGCCACCCCAGCAGTGGGTTACCATGGTGACGCAGCACATGCAGCAAGTACAGTCCCTGAACCCGCACCAGGCCAGAGCGCAGTTTCTGGGTGAGATGACTGTTCACGTTGAAGGGGGAGGCACTGCAGAGAAACGGCTCACTGAAATGGACACTTTCTGATAACATTATTAGTTTCTCTCAATGCGGCAATCACACAGGATCAGAGGATTCACAAACGCTTTACAGTTCCCAACTCATTGCCTAATCCAACAAAGAAACGAGAAGTTTCATCATAGCAGTTCATCAAATGGGTGTCAGCTTTTGTTTTTTGTTTTTGTTTTTTTTTAACCAGCTGAACTGTTAAGTCGTTTAAACTTCAGTTTCTCTCCAGGGTCATTGTTTTCATTGTTTTTTTGTCAGTTCGTAGTTGTCTTGCAGTTTACCCAGTGTCTGCTGGGACAAGCGTCAGTGTCATGTCACCCTCATTTATAAAGTAAAAAAATATTAGTGTTAATAGTAAATTGTATAAAAGTCCCTATTAATTCAGTTAATGAGCAAATACTGTGTTCACGAAGAAAGTAATAATTTTGCTGTGTCAGAAACGTATTCCTTCACACCCCCCCATGCAGGTCTAATTAGTGCGATAGCTGTCTGATTGCAGACACACTCTGTGTGACACCAGAGCTACCTGCAGATCCTTTTGGCTTCAAACACTCGGCTCTTGGGATGAATTTGCTGCATGGTCAGTCCTTGACAAATTAGCAGATTTTTTTTTTTTTTTTTTTTTTTAATCCACACTTGTTAATTATCCTCACATTCCGTCGGGGCTCTTTAGATCTTGACATGATGACACCACAATCGTCTGTAGCAAAGCTTAGCAGAGCTTGAAGAGTGGAGGTTTGAATGAGACAGGCTCTACCTGTCCCTCTCTAAACATCACTGCTGCTAATTTCATATAAAGTCAGTGAGACAACCAAAATACAGCACATGATTTTCTATGCAAACAGGTTTTGGAGTTTTGAAGACAAAGCTGACAGTTTAATGTATCACTTGTGTAATAATGTCACCTCTAAATACGCCAAAAATGCCAACTTGTGGGTGAAATATATCTCACTCCCGTGGACACTAAGAAGTGACAAATGATGTTGTGATGTCTACTGAAGAGCATTAAAAATGTCAGAGGATGTGACGACTCCTGTGAAATCCTCCCGTTGTGCTTCCAGGCCTGGTCAGTGCCTTCCCCATGTTCGGCTCCTCCTTCTTCTACATCCACAGCAGCAGCTCCACCACTTTCTTCGCACCCTGTATACTTGCTGCCAGTCAACATGGTCTCCACTTCCTGCACAAAAACACACACGTAAGGACACACACACACACACACACACACACACACACAGATCAGTGCGTGACCCAGCTTGTCGTGACGGGAAGATGAGCGAGACCCAGAGTTGCAGTGTGACACACACAGTTGTGTATTGTAGTGACGTTCGGTTGGTGGTATCCATGTTGCAGGAGGTGATGGCAGTGGTCCCCCTGGCAGAGGTGCAGTCCAGCCGCACCCAGAGGCCCACTGCTGGAACCAGTTACCCCTACGTCGATCTCACCTTGGGGGACGTAAACACGCAGCGGGTCGTCCAGCTGCAGCTGGAGCAGGTAAACAGAGAGGAGGCTCGGACAAGGACACACTCGTCTCCACCGCTGTGATTCAGTTCTCGGGGCTGATGCGGCCTTCCTGTGTCCACAGGGCCTGGAGCTGTGTCGAGTCATTGCCATGCAGGTGGAAAACATGATGTCCGTGAGAGAGAAGAGGCTCACTCTGCCGCCCTGTGAAATCACCATGTTGTAGCGCACCGGCGTGCATAAATGCACACACAAATTTGTATTTACACATGTTATTTAAACCTCTGTAAACAGCCTACCTCCTCACAGCTGCAGCTGTTAGTTGATTATGTAAAGTAAGGCTTATCTGAGGTCAGTCTTTTTTGTGAATATCAGTTTTGATGATAGCACTTAATAAAATACTTTTAGTAAAAGAAAATTGTTTGAACTGTACAATAGTTTTTAATGAACAGTAAGGTAGCAGCACAGGCTGTGTGATGACAGAGTTTTATAATGCATATGTTTTTTAAATTTTTTTATTTATCAAGTATAAAATCAGACGTGTAAACACTGGTAATGTCACACCAGTGTTGGTGCATATTTTGTAAAGAAAATTTCAACAAAATAAAATCTGAGTTTTTTTCGTGAACATGTCTGCACTTAATTCATCAAATAAAATCAAAATCAAATGAGAATCACGATTTTATTGAATGGTACTCCCCAGAAGTAAGTACTTTTATTTCTGTTTATATCTGTTTATTTATTTCTGTTAAAGTTTAAGGATGAATCAAATAATTTCTTGATTTTAAAACAAAAATATTTCTACATTTTCAATAAATGTCTCTTCTTTTTTTCACTAAATTCACTGATTTCATAGGTCTGTATGCAAACCTGTATTTTGCACACTCATTGTCAGTTTTTAAAGATGTTCACTTTCAAGTAAAGACACTGACAAAGTGCTCTTGGGTTCTGACGTGCAAGAAACCTCCTGGTTCCCCACATGAGGAATTAAATTCCTCTTTTTGTTTTCCTGGCCATTTTTTTCCTTTGCTGTAGATCTCTCTCTCTCTCTCGCTCTCTCTCTCTCTCTCTCTCTTGCTCTAGCTCTCTCTCTCTCTCGCTCTCTCTCTCTTGCTCTAGCTCTCTCTCTCTCTCGCTCTCTCTCTCTCTCTCTCTCTCTCTCTCTCTCTCTCTCTCTCTCTCTCTGTGGTCTTTTAGTGCCACTTTGTGGTCAAATTGAGTTTCACTATATTTATTCTCAGTGTTACTATTTTTAGTTCGTTTGAAGTTGTTTTGTAAGTCGTAACAATTTTCCTTTTTATTTTATGCCTTTGCAGCTGTTTGTGATGTTTTAAATTTATTGTCTTGTGTAGGTTTGTCAGATTGTGTTTGTGTTATACATTTTTGTTTTCTTGTATATTTTTGTGTGTGTGTCTTTGTTTTAAATGCCATTGTGGCAACTATGGGTCTCATTTGTTTTTGTTTTTTTGTTTGTTATTTCTCATTGTGAATGTTGGGGCCACTCTTTGGTACTTTTTTTGTTTCTGATTCATATGAAGTGTTTTCACCTCAGGATATTGTGTGTGTGTGTGTGTGTGTGTGTGTGTGTGTGTGTGTGTGTGTGTGTGTGTGTGTGTGTGTGTGTGTGTGTGTGTGTGTGTGTGTGTGTGTGTGTGTTTCATGCTGTACTGGTGTTCTTTTATCTCAGTTTGTTCCTTAAACGTATCTCTTGTGGTTTTGTGACTTTTTTGTTTTCTTTAATGTCATTCACTTTAAAATTGACATGTGTCAGTATTCATTTTTACAGCTGGTTGTTATATGTCTGTATTTGTTATTTTCACAATGGTGAATTTGCATTGTTGCAGCAGCAAGTGTACAGTAAAAATAATAGCTCAAGAATATGAACAATAATAATACATATTAAAAAATCATAATATAGTGTCTGTGTCCATTTGTGATGAGGGTGTTTTAATTACTTGTCATTGTGGAGCAGATGGTGTTCATTTCATTTTTGTATTAATGTAACTTGGTTTGTGTCTTAAGGCTCATCTTGGTACTTCTTTGTCTTACTGTGGTTCATTTGTTTCTCACTGGATTTTGTGTAGTTATTCGATAACTGTTTGTCTTTTTACAATCACTTTATAGTTATATTGGTACCTGTAGCGGAGCCAGAGTGGGGGCAAGGGGGCGGTCGTCCCGGGGCTCACAAGGTCATAGGACCCCGTTTCATGTGATGTGTTCCCATTTAATCGTAAATTATAATGAAATGTGCAGTGTGTGCGAGAAGGTATACGCATATGAATGTGGGCTCCAATTTGCCAATTCTTAATTTACGACTGTCCATGAATGCATCAGAGCTGTAAGCCAGCGCTGATTGGCTGTGCGGCATGAACGAGTTTTTTCTTTGCACTTGTTCTGAACTCTTTGGAGGGAAGTTAAACAGTATGCTAAACACTATGCTAGCCGCTAGCGGTACTACCCAAAACCTAACATCGGAGCCATTGGTGAGTCAGTGAAACCTTCAAAAATATTATCTTTGTCAGAATGCTGTGGTTTTTAACATGTGCCTATTTGAATGTGCCTTGTGTTGCTCTCAAATATAAGAGACCCCTGAGTCTTTTTTATTTCTAATATACTGTATGTGAATTCCAAAAGATATAGATAGCTGTGTCTATATCTGTCTGAATATATTGTGTAATTTTAGACCAGCTGTGTTCATTTCATATTTAAGCTGTATCAAAAATAGTGCAGATGTAGCCCGTGACTTTTTATCTGAGCTTTCAGCACCATGGACAGCGGATGCTCTCAGATTGACAGCTGTCAGGCTGCATTTGTGTGTGTGTGTGTGTGTGTGTGTGTGTGTGTGTGTGTGTGTGTGTGCGCGCGCGTGCTTATGTGTATTTGTTCTTCAGAACAAGTTTGTGAACTGGTTTGTGACTTTATTCTGCTTTCTTGCTTGGCTCAATAAAAGTGAGCATTAGTGTGTTGTTTGATGGTAGGATGAGGGATTGTTTGAATGGTAAAATTACAATCATAAGGGCCCTCCACCACCTCTGTACTGAGACCCACGCTCCGCCTCTGATTGGTACTTTGGTGATGTTAGTTGTCTTTCTGTGTTTACCATACCTGTTTGTAGTTATTTTGTCTGCTTTCTTGACTATATGTCTCTGGGTTCAGTCTGGCGTTTTGTGGCTGTTTTTGGACTTTTTTGTTGTTGTTATTGCTGTTTATTGAAGCAATAATGCCACCCAGTAAGAAGAGTGGTGGAGTAAATATGTAAAACTTCTGATTCTGTACATTTATGTTGATGAAACATGTTGGGAAAAGTGCGTCGTAATACAAAACATGTTGAATGCATGGGGAAAATAACCCCTTGAGTGCTTCTTGGAGGTAATTGAGAGGTTAGTGGGACACAATCACCGCCAGTGGACTAAAACATGTCCTCAGGGCTCCCAAACAGATTTAGCCCCGCCCCGTGCCGTCAGGGCTCCACTGCGCATGCGCGGGGCTCTGGCAGGTTACACGAGTTTATTTTCAGCGTTTTTCTTGGAGACGGTATCGATGGCGTGAAGCAGCCGCCGGAGCTCTGTTTCTGTTTATCCGTGTATTTCATGCGGTGAGTGGAGACGTCTCCGGAGCGCCGGATTTTGGGAATTCAGCGGCGACATGTGAAATGTCGCAGCGTGGTTTGTCGGTATTTCCAGGCGGCGACGGACAGACCCAGCCAGGCTAGCTGAGCTAGCTGTAGCTAACAGCGTTAGCCCCGCCGCTGGCTCCGTGTGGCGTGGTGTCGACGCAGCAGCGTTATTCCGGCTGCGTTTGTTCCAGTGTCCGCTCGTATCCCATCCACAGACTGCCGGAGTGTCGCTCCACGCCGCCGCTTCAATGCAGGGACGACTCTGCGAGTCAACTTAGCTCATGTTAGCCGATTCTGAGCGGAGGAGAGAGGCTTCGGATATCCACCCTTTTGAGCCCGTTCGCCGGCAGGCAGCCCCGCTCAGGTCGCTGCTGACATGCGGCGCTGATGCTCGCTCTGTGCTAGCTCCCAGCCCACGTCGCAGCACATATTGTGGAGGGCTGACATGGCAGCCAGCGGCTACTCCGACCTGAGGGAGAAGCTCAAGTCCATGACTCCGCACAGGGACGACTACAAAAACAAGTACGCGGACGGGACGAGTAACGGCAGCGGGAAGACCCGAAAGCGGAAACACCGGGATTCCGATGACGACGAGTACGGACACAGCGACGACAGCGCGGAGCTCCGGGAGCAGGAGGCCCACCGGGTGCGGAGCAGCATCCAACAGAAGAGCATCTTCACGGCGGAGGAGTGCGCCCTCATCGAGGAGAAGATCGACGAGGTGGTCGCCAAAGGGGAGGCTGGACTTTACCGCGAGCACACCGTGGACAGGGCGCCCCTCCGCAACAAGTACTTCTTCGGGGAAGGTTACACGTACGGAGCCCAGCTGGAGAAGCGTGGTCCGGGTCAGGAGCGGCTGTACCGCAAAGGAGAGGTGGATGAGATCCCGGGCTGGGTGCACGACCTGGTGATCAAGCGGCTGGTGTCCAACGGCGTGATCCCGGAGGGCTTTGTCAACAGTGCGGTGATCAACGACTACCAGCCGGGCGGGTGCATCGTGTCACACGTGGATCCCCTGCACATCTTTGCGCGGCCCATCGTGTCGGTGTCCTTCTTCAGTGACAGCGCGCTGTGCTTCGGCTGCCGCTTCCAGTTCAAACCCATCCGCGTGTCGGAGCCGGTGTTTGTCCTGCCTGTGAGGAGAGGCAGTGTCACGGTGCTCAGGTGACTGGCCCTGCTTTGACCGGAGTCACTGTGCTGGTGTGTCTGCCAGGCCTAAAGTGTCACTAAATGCTCACTTTTATTCACAGTGGATATGCTGCTGATGACATTACCCACTGCATCCGGCCTCAAGACATCAAGGAGCGGCGTGCAGTCATCATTCTCAGAAAGTAAGTTACTGTGTGTGTGTTTTTAGAAACTCATCAAATCAAAGTCTTGCTCTGATGTCAGTGGTTTTGCTTTTTCCCCTTCTTTTTGTTAGGACCAGACCTGATGCTCCCAGACTGGATGCAGACAGCCCTTTAAGCTCTTCTCTTTCTGAGAGGCCAACAGCCATGAAAACCAAACGCTCTCATCGCAAAGCAGACCCTGATGCAGCTCACAGGTATTAAAGGCTTTTTAAGTCTACTTCCTCAAAGGTCCAAACTGAACTGAGTACAACCAGAAGTGTTCTGAAACAGATGTCAGTATGAATAGAAGAAATGTTTTGTTACCCTATGCTTTAGAATTGACATTCTCAAACCCAGTTGACATTTGGTATTACAGTTATGTCCTGTCCAGAGTGTGTCATTTTGAGTCCGTTGGAAAAAGGTTTATTGAGGAGTCTCTATTGGCCCCATTAATGTTAGTTCAAAACTCAACCATAGCCGTTATATCTGACTGCATCCGAAAAGACAGGACTGCTGCTTATGTTTTGTAAAAACCCACTAAAAACTTCTGCGTCGTGGTTTCTTCACCTCGTGCCATTGACGAGCAGACACAGATCGAATGCAGCAGTTTAATGTCAAACATTTAGTTATATATGCAGGCAGTGTTATTTAACACAGCAACACTCTGGCACTCAGCCATCCGGTTGGATAAGAGTCTCATGGTGGCCATTGTTGTATGCGTTCGGTGTGGTGCTTCTGCATCCTTGACCTGTTCTGGACATTGTTCAATTGATTCAATCATTCTGTTTTCAGTGTTTACTGTTTGAATGTAGCCAAACGTGATCAAGCTAAAAAAAAAAAAACCTTTGCCTTTCAAGAGGGAAAGGAATCATGTAGACTCGACACATAAAATGAATCATACTTCAGTATGGTTGTCTTCCCAGTGGGGCCTCTCTGTCTCACATCTGCTCCTAAAACTGAGAACAAAAACTCAAAAGTGCCACTGTATTTTAAGTGACCACAGCAGGGTAAAGTTTGTGGTAAAACTAGAAAGCGTGTTAAATTAATTTTCAAGTGTTCCAAGATTTAGACTCGCTGTCTGTCCTCAAAGTCCTCACTTTGTGACAGATTTTAGAGGCTCTTGATTGTGTGCAGCAGTTTGAATTTAAAATGCGTTTTTCTTTTTTTTTTCTCAGCTGGTAATGATACCTCCACTGTAATCTCCCCATATGCTGGATACTGCTGAGCTCAGCACTCAGCACTGCTTTGGAGAAGTTTTGACAGGGACTTTGTTGAGTATAAGTCATAACAGCTGTCCAGCATGTGTTCTGTCCCTTGTTTAAATGCATCAGTCACAATGTGACTGCAGTGTTCAATCCTTCTTTTTTTTTTTTTTTTTTCTCTCTGGACCAGGGATCCACACCACAAGGCACAAGAGTAATCTAGCGCTGGAATTAAAGCAGTGTCCAGTCTGTCAGCTTGTTATAACTAACTCGTATGTGTCTCCACCAGGCCGAGGGTTCTGGAGATGGACAAAGAAGAGAACAGACACCCTTCTCTCTCTCGTCCAAGTCATCGCAGCATCAGCTCAGAGAACTACTGGAGGCGCAAGCAAGACTACGACAAACACCGGGAGAGTTCGGGCCGCAAAGTGAAAATGAGACGCCACTGAGCACTCCTGCCACACTCATGTACACATCTGATTATCCGTTCTTTTATATATTTCAATATTGTCCCATCGTTTGATCGGTGTTTGTATCCTGGTCCAGTTGTAGTCTGGACGGAGGAGCACAGTCATCCCGTTGTCTAAACTTTCATTTGAGTCTGGTTCAGTTTGAGTGTATTTTTGTTTCTGGCAGACAAAGCTCTCTTCATTACAGACTCTGGAGTTTCTCTCTGCAGTTAGGCTCTCTTCATTTACCTTAAATTTATCATTCTTTGTTCATAGATAACCTCACAATAGCATGTATTTTTTGTAACCAAGGTGTACAGACCTGAAGAGCTTAAAGGATCATGAGGACTTGTACAAAGGCAAACCTGAGCTGTAATCTAACTTGTTATAATGTATAATACGTTTGTATAGTCTTTTGATTGAGGGACTTTTATGGAGAATGAATCTATTTCTGTTTTCCACACCTACACCTCTGATCTACACCTTTTACTGTGCCACGTCACACTTTCGCTCTTGTTCGCCTCGGCCTCTGTATTGCGGTTTTTAAGTGTCAGCAGATGTGCAGTCATGTTCGGGGTGTTAGATTTGACTGGATCATCTGGATGGAGGTCACAGTGCCGTGCAGTAATTAAGGTGATGCTTTATGGGGCCGCCGGAGAACTCAGGTCTTGTTTTACGCTCCTGTTTGTTGTTCTGCCCTCTACTGTGACAGAGGCCATGTTACTGCTGATGCTCATTAACACTAACTTTTTTTTTTTTTTTTTCATTCAGTCGAGTGAAACTGGGGTCAGTCAGAACTTAATTTGACCGAAACCACCGTTTATTTTGTCGTGCGTTGATTGGGTCAGAAAGGGAGCTCAGTTTCCAGACGTCCTTGCAGTAAACACATAAATGTTACTTTATTCCCATCTGCCGTATTTGGCGGGGGTAGTTATTAGCTGACTGCTAAGTTTGTCTGGAGTTACACAGGAACAAAAATAACCCCAGTTCAGAGGAGCAATTGCTTGCTAAAAACAGATGAGTGTCCGCGTTCATGGCTCTCTGAAGCTCTGACACTTTGCAAACGTGTCAGTAAAACTGATCTGCATGAGGCAAAGAGGGGACAGTTGGGGCACATGAGGTAGTTTTATGACTTTTTAGTAGTCACATTGTTTTGATTGAAAAAGGTGCAGGCTCAATAAAGAATAAAGCTGAAACTGCATAATATCTCACTGGACTTTTCTGACCACAAACACATCTGATACTATTTCACGTGCAGACGGACGACCAGCACGTGACTTTTTTTTTTGGCAGGTCTGTTCCTATTCTATAAAGTTTCTCAGAATGTTTTATCTAGTGTTTTTAAGTCTGATTTTTCCATCAAAGCAAGCAAAACCTCCAGCTCCCTGTGATCTCGAATGGCTCCCCAGTCTGGATTGGGAAGAACGGATCTGCAGGATACCTTTGAATTTAAGTCACAAGACACTCTTCACATGTTGAGTTACACAACTATGCACAGTTGACCATTCAGACCACATACAAAAAAAAAAGAACTGCTCCACAGAATACAGACTTGTCAAGTGTTTGTTTTACTTTGGGCTCCTGGGACTTGAATGGGTTCACAAAACCAGAATACTGTTCATTTTTAAAACCTACAATAAAGCAAATTGACAGTGCCACACTAAAACAGCAATGATGCACAAACCTCGCAAGAATTGTAGTAACAAACATCATTTATCACATAGTGCTTGATACAAATTTTTATTTTGTTCTACTGAAACTTGGGATCTCTTGTTCAAAGTATTTTTAAACTCAGGGTCACAGTATGTTTGGAAAGAGTTAAACGGAGGCTCGAATAAAGTCCAAAGGTTTTCTCACTCTTGTTAACCTACAAAGCAGAAAAGCAGGACAACTTCTCGTGTCTTTCTAATCAAAGAGTTTATCTTGTTCTTAATACTTAAAACACATCAGTCTTATCTTTAGATTATTTCAAAGTGATTTTTGATCTTTCATGATTGTCCTGCACAGTTTGATTACTCAATTGTTTGTGCAGACAGTAGTTTACAGCTTTCCAGCAGTTTTTAGTATGGTTTAAGGTGATAGTTTTTATTTATCTACTCATATTAGTGAAGTGAATGTTTTCACCTCATGGCAAGGAGAAAAGGGAGGTTAGACTTCAGGAGAATGTGGTGTTGCTCATGGACAGTATTTCTCAAATCAAGAAGAATCTGCAATGTATAGCACATACAGAAAAAATCTGGTTTCAGGTCATCTTGTGTTTAATAAGATTAATTTCATATTTTAGAGCGAACAATCACAAGATGATTATTAAACAAGGAGGGAAAACATCACGTTACCACACTTCCTTTGTGAATAATTTATTAGTTGACCTGTTGTAGTTCCTATAAAATGCCTGAAGGTGGCGCTGCTGCGCTTTAACCATAAACAGTGACTCCAGTCTTTCAAACGAAGAAGAAACCAGCAGCTGTTTGCTAACTAAAAAAACATTGTTGGAAGCGAAGGACATTTAAAAGTCTTCGTTTTTGGAAAAAAAGAACCGTTTAGGAAGCGTATTTCAACACACGCCCATGATACGGAGACCTTTCGTCACATTCCTCCTCGCGCTGAACGGTGAGTACACTCAGCAGGAGCCCGAAGAAACAACTTAGCTGTCAGTCACTGCTAACGGAGCTAGTCGGCTAACAAAGCAGCTGCTTAGCTGCAATTGTTTCTGTATATGCCGTCAAAGCTCTCCGACTGCGGCACAAACATTTCATCTATTGTACAGCGAGACGACACGTCAGTCTGATGTCCTTTTCACAGGTTTCCACTAGTGTCATCAGCTCAGTCTTAGCTAATTAAAAACACCTGCGAAGTGGTCAGAATGGCCATCAAACACTCTCTCGATGTTTACACAAGAAACCTTTATTTAAAACAAAACAGGAGTGGAGACAAAGGATCTGCAGGACAGTGGATTAGAGAATCAAAAGTCACTGACATGTGACTGTGGCAGATTCAAAAATGAGTGTAGCTCGGATGAAGTGAAGTACATCTTCTTGCTGGCAGACAGGGTAACCTGGCCTCTGTTGTTTGTCTACACAATCAACGACTGATTTAATTTGCGCTGTCATGGAGTTGACTTGCTATTCTCAAAGCCATTCTGTAGCATGATCATCACAAACAGCCATCAGAACAACAGCAAAGCTATAGAACGAGTTGGATGACCCTTACTCTACTTACTGATCCCTGATTGAAACATCCTGTCAATTTAGGACTGAGTGGAGAGACAGAAAACGCTGAGAGAGACTTTGAACAACATCCCTTCCTGACAGACAACTGTGTGGTTGTTTAAAGTTCACATGTGATTCATGCATTTGGGGGAAAAAAACAATAGAATTTAAAATTGATAATTTTCTGGCATTTTTTTTCATATTAAGTAAAAAAAAAATCATGAAGAGACTGTGTATTGTGTGGTTTTATGTTTGGTGGCAGAACTTTCTGAACTCTCAAAAGTTCTTTTCTCCAGGCTAAACACTAAACAGTCTTGAAGTTTTTTTGTTTTTTTGTCAGATGACTTAGGATTGGTATCAAAAATGCTGCTCGAGTTCCTCCGTCTCACACACCTTCAAAATTCTGTTTCAAAGAAGTGCTGTATTCTCCTTTAGATGCCACAAGCCCCTGTCACTTACTATTTTACCCAAATCCTACTGTCACAAGTAAACAAGCTTATTACCAGGTTGCTGGGCTTTTTTGCTTGGAATTGAAATATTTTGTTAATCTCCAGGGGAAATTCTTTATAAGAGATGCACCAGGCAGCATGCATCTTTACATATTACACATTTTAAACAGGCAGAATGAGAGAAGTGTCTGTGCTAGGTGCAGCCCGGTCCATCTATTACATAACTGGGCATGGTTCAGTTTTTTTCTCTTGTCCTCCCCTAAGTTGAATTCTTGCATCTGAGTTTCTTCTGTTTTATATATTTTTAAGCATTCCTTCCACACACCCCTTTAAGTTTCTGTGGAATGCTGTATCTTTTATTTTAGGATGAAATGCAGTTGTAATTTGCAAATTAAAAAGGAACATCGTAGCTGGCAGTTATCTAGCTGTTGTGGCTTTGAAAAGGTGTAGCAAACAAATGATTTTATTTCAGGTTTTTTCAGTATCCCATATAAGATCAATGGCAGCAAAGCAGGATGTGATTCTGCTAATGGTGTCAATATGTCAATGAGTGTTATTTTGAAAACGGTACTTTATTATTGGGTCAGTGCTTTTTCTACATGTGAAAACAGGCCTATAAGTCAATGGAACCATTGATTGACAGATCAGTACGTCAATCTGTTGCTCCAGGCTTCATTGGTGTGCAGCTCCATACTGTTGAGCTACGTCATCTGTCAATGTCACTGATCTGTAACATGGAGCAGAAAGTCCTTTCTGATGTGCACAGAATGACCTCAGTACTCTCTGCTGTGACTTTACGGGGGGGGGTTGTTACAAATTTGACCCAGCTACTGTGACTTGGGCATGAGTTGGGCCTATAAATAGAGCCTGGCTATGGTCTCGGGATCTTGTACCTCTGGCAGTGAGAGAGGACAAGCAGTGTGTTAAGATGGTTTAGAGTAGTGTTTTGTGGCTATTTGTGGGTGTCAGGTGCCTGCAGTTGAATATGGAAACTTCAGGGCAGACATTCAGTTCATACTTACCATGGCCGTATATGAGTTCACATATAGACGAGCTCTATGAGTTAGGTCGGACGTGCTGCTGTGCTGGAAGACGGAGAGTCACAGCAAGAAAATCACACATGCCATAAGAGTAAAGCATTACAGCAGAATAAAACTGCAGTTGATTTAATTATGCTGCGGTTTGAATGTCTTCTCTGAGAAACAGGCCTCTACTTGAGTTTGCCTGCTTTTAGTGGAAAAAGTTCCTGTGCCTGGCACAGTGGAGGCCAAGAGAGCGAAACCATCGGGAGTATTTTATCCACCCCTCTCAGCAGGAAGCATGTCTGATTTTGTTCCTGCCAGCTTCCTGTTTTTTTTTCTTCTTCTTCTTTTTTTTCCCCCAAACAAGATTAATCACGCTTGGTAAAGATCTAAAATATGACCTTGAGTCAGTGTGAATGATAGAGACATAATGAACTGTGAATTTCCCAATCTGTACCTCCTAACTGGAAAATACAAACTGCTAGTGATGAGCTGAGTGTTGTAACTTTAGCTTCATGGCGCCTCAGCGTGTCAAAAAAGTTACAGTAATGTTTTTGAGCAACCACATGCCTGAACTTTGTGACCCGATCAGCTGCTTTTTATCTAAAAAGGATGTTGTTTCAAGGAGCATTAAAACAGGAGCAATGATCTTTAATCATGCTTTGCAGCTGCTGGTGGGGATTTTTAAAAAGTGAATGTACACAGAGGTGAAGAGTTTTGGTGGGGGGAAAAAAGTGAAAAGAAGTACAATAGTAAGAAATTGGTTCACCACATGTCTTCAGACGGCTCTGTTATGTATTTTTAAACCGTCACTGACACCATCGGCCCGTTTCTACCTGGCATTCACATGCAGACTGTTTACAATTAGCAAGAAATGTATAATAGGGACACCTATTTCAGTCAGGATTGAGTTACTACCGCTGTGTCACTTCCGATGAAAGGTCAAAGGACCTGGCATGCAGTGATTACATTAGCCTTACATCGGAAGAAATCCGCTGCCCAGACTGTCTCTGCAGACCCCCAGGTATGGACGTTAATGTTGTTACAGTTTCTTTGGAATGTTTGAAAGAGGAAATTTAGACTGGTGCTTTCCCTTAAACGAAAACCTGGTGTGCTCTGATGACCTTTACTGACTAGATTCCAGGCATTTTCCTGCCACACCACATTCCCGGAGAGCATTTGTGGCACATGACTGTTTACTCTACAGCGCCTGTGTTGTCCGACGCATCGCTGACCACCTCAAGACGTGGTTTGAGTGAAAGCCTTCTGGTGCTTGTTTACGCTTGTCATTAGTGCTCATTACAGGTGAGATGATCACCCGAAACACATATTAATGCCAGGTGTAAACGGGCCCCATAACTTGGCCTAAAACAATCTGTATTCAATAAAATTCTTTTAACCATGTTTTTTCTTTAAACTGTCACCTATCTGCTCATATTCTCGTCAGACTCTCTCAGATGTTTCTGCCTTTGCAGACAAACGATCCACATTTCTGTGAATGCAGATAATTTTCCTTTAATCTGACAAGTCTTTTCTCCCACCCACTAAATGTGAGCCTTATTTTCTTCTTCGCTGAAGGCTAACCACTCAGAGGAAGCCATGAACTTCCAGGGCAGTCGGAGGCGAGGAGAAGATGGCATCGCCATGGTCATCGACCTGCTGCTGTCTAACGCTCGGCTAGTTTTGGGAGTCGGAGGAGCTGCCCT
The DNA here is from genome assembly GCF_902148845.1 of Salarias fasciatus. NCBI lineage: Eukaryota > Metazoa > Chordata > Actinopteri > Blenniiformes > Blenniidae > Salarias > Salarias fasciatus. Next base: position 24,509,350 of record NC_043750.1, on the reverse strand, counting down.
GCTCGGCATTGCAACACTGGCAGTGAAACGAGTGAGTGTTTTTGAGGCTGTTGGCACCAAATCAGTGCACATCATCCTCAATATTCTAGAAATATGTCATGACTCAGAATTTGACCCTGTCAGAATTTGTCTGAAATTTAAATTTTTACATTAAGTGAAGGTGTATCGAATTTATAGGTCAAAGGAAAGTTCATCTTTCAAAGTAAAACTCCAAGTACAAGCTACAGGGCATAGGAAAGATTTGTTTTATTCCATCCTGAGAGGAAATAAACATTTCTGACCATCATCACCTCATCATTGCACCACTCTGTTTGTACCTGATGCCATAGGGCAGTAACCAAATTAACTGCATGTGACACTAACTGTGCAGACTGTTGATAAAGATGCATCTAAACACATTTGCAGAGAATGGGCAACTGTGCCAAAGTGCAGAAATAGCTGACAAAATCCTTTGGTTGTTATTTTTAGTTCCCTTATTTATGATAATGCACTTTATTTTAGGTAGAAAAAAATAGAACTGCAGCTCGTTAAGAGACATTGTCAAATGTAGTCGTTATTAACTTGACTGGTTCATCTCCCCAGCTTTTTTGATTGCTGTCAATTAAAGGTGTAATCAATTATCAGCGGAAAGCATGAAGTTCATAAAGATTTAAAGACTGGAAATAAACCTGCAGGAAGTCGATCGCCCTGCTCTACATTTGTTTGCCTCTTAAGTGGAGCAGTGGGTGCTCGAGGCGTGCATGTCTGTGACAATGAGTGCTTTTGTTCAGCTCATAGAGCGCGCTGGACGTGCAGCGGACGAAGAAAAGGTGGAGCAGAAGATGGCCGAGAGCTGGGAGGAGCTGAGCTTGGTGTCCGCCTCCCCAACGCTGCTCAGGAAGGGCATAGAGGGCGTGGTGATGAAGCATGTGGCCAAGGCATCCAGGCAAAAGAAAGGTATTCCAGCTAATTAAAGTCCCCTGACACACGGAATTAACCCTTTCCTGATTCGTATCCTAACCTGCTGAGTCTGTGCTTCCTCAATCAGCTGATCTGTGCCAACAACCTGAGACCGCCTCCCTGGATGTGCAGTCCAAACCTGAGTCAAAATCCAAGAGGCTGCAACTGTGTGTCCTCAGTCTGCAGGTGTGTTCTCACCCGTTCACCTTGTCATGCTTTCAGTCCCAGCCGCCGGTCTGGAACATCTGTGGTCATTCATGTGTGTGTGATCTGTTCCGTTAAGCGCAGCTTTAAGGGATTTGCACTTCTAACCTTCAGGTTAGACACCTATTTGTTGCCAATTTGTTACTGTGACACTAACAATAAATTCACCAACATTTTAAGAAATGATTAAGAATCTAAACCTCTTTTTTTACTTAAAAGGAAAAAAAAATCAAAGTAATAAAGTCTTCTTCCTGGGAATCAGTCCTCGTCTTTGCAGCCACGAAACAGGCAAAAACATCTTCCTGTCACAGCTGCTCTCAATTCTGCTTGAACACCGACAGACAGAATATTTCATGACTTGGTGGAGCTGTATGTATTCCCAAACCTCCATGTTCAGAGTCCTCCCTGCAACATGATGTTCATAAATGGAGACAGTCAGACCCGTCAGAGCCCTGCATGCCCTTTCTGAAGTGAGCCTTAAGGTTTGTAATCTGCGTTCCAGGAGCGCCTGCAGCAGTATTATCACACGAGGGCGGCGCTCGCTCCCCGTGAGGTGCAGAGGGCTCAGTCCCTGGCTCTAGATATCTGTACTGAGATCCAAGGCTTCCTGCACAACCGTCATCCGGACATGCCACTGGGAGAAATGAGCCTCGGGGGCTCTCTACTGGATGATTTGCAGGTAGACATATACACACACACCACACAACACACACACACACACGCACACAAATGACCTTACTTTATGAGAACACTGTAACTTGTTCTTCCCGCTGTATTAATTCCACGTGTGTGTTCAGGTGGTCAATGCGGACCATGCCTGCCTGATGGTGCCTCTACAGCTGGAAGACTCTCTTTGGCGCCTCATACCAGGAGAGGAGACGCTGCTCACTCATCCTCTGCACTGGATGGTCCGACGAGTCAACCTGGAGTATTTTCCCAGAGGTCGCAGCTACTGGGACAGGTGATAATCGGAAACATTACTGCCTTTACTGTCTAGTCTACTGGACTGCGCTCGCCTCAAAGTCGGCTAAATCTGTATTGCAGTCTCTCACAACTTAATATTATTCAGCTTTATTTTTTTTTTGCTGCATGTCAGGAGGCGAAGTGACTCAGAAAAGTGATCACTCATGATATAAGGAGAATGTCACTTTCCCATAACTCCCACACACATTAAAGAACAAAATTGATATCTGTATGCTTTGATTGTTTCAAATGTGGAGAACATTATTGGACTGTGATAGAAAGTATTTTTCAAACAAACAAAAATTCCTTCATGAACATGTTATTGCCAAATGAAAACATAAGATGCTGGATGTTTGACTGAATGTTTGGTGGAGAAATACTGTATCCCAAGTTCAGTCATGCAGCATTTAATGGCAACCTGAGCAGCAGAAGGTATTTATTTGCTTCAACTCATAGTTGTTGTTCTTTTAATTAAGTTCTTGAATTTTCAAAATGCACTTGTCTCTTTTATTCCCAGTTTATAAGGCATCGACTTGTGACTGGACAATATAAAAGTCACGTGTTTCAAATCTCGGTCGTCTCTCTGGTTTACATGAAGACTGCCTCAGTGTGTATCAATGAGTCTGTGCCAGTAGATCTCTTTATGATGTTCTCACTTTAATTACAGAATTCCTTGAACTTCCACTGCAGCTCTGATCCTGCAATTTCAACTTAATACTCTTGGAGTTGCAATGATGCCTTACTTAGGAGAGCTTTGATCTGATTTACACCAGCTTACACGCAGGATTAGTTTATAATTGCATTTAAATTGACTTGCGATGTATAGAACAACAGAGCTTTTATCCAACTCTCTCTACCTTTGCAAACATTTGGTTTTTATTAACTCACTGATATCATTTATGTTGTCACTGTGCAGCACATTTCAGAAGTGGAAGTTTGATCCTATCAATGAAATTTGAACATGTTGGTCTTTTCACGCTATACTGACGGAGTAGAGATTTAGTATTTTGAGGAGTGAAACGAAAGCCGGCATCTCGCTGTGTCTTGCAGGCACCTGGTGGGCGGTTATCTGTCTGCAGAGGCTGTTGTGAACATGTTCAGTAAGGCAGTCATGGAAACCATCAACTGGCCTTCAATCAGCAGCACTCTGGACTGTCTGGTCAGACCTGTACTGGGAGGACCCGAGCTCAGACTGGAGATCAGGTGTGTGTCTGGTCCATCATCACTGTTCTCCTTGGTGTTGTTAGTTGCATCTCCCTCATGTGCTTTGCCCTCTTCAGGCCCAGCTCTGAACAGGAAGGTGCGGAGAGCAGTGATCAGCCCCTCTTCGTCACCATGCTGCCCGTGCTGCGGCAGGAGGACGTGGTCCTGACGGCGCAGCCCGAGCTCACCTCTCCCTGGGTGAACGCCTGGCACCTCTCTCTCTACCCGTGGGAGACGCAGCGCCTGGCTCAACTCGACACGGCCGACGGCGGCTGCCGAAGACACGTGCTCAAAGTCCTCAAGGCCGTGTGCAGACTGAACCCGGCGCTGCGACCGCTCCGAGCCGCCCCGCTGGCAAACCTCATCCTGCACCTCAGCGACAGCGAAGGCGACTGGTCCGAGACCAGCCTGGATGTCCGGTTCCAGCAGTGTATCACAGAGCTGATTGGCTACCTCGAACAAGGCGCCATGTACAGTTACTTCAAGCCAGCCGTCAACCTGCTGAGCGGCTTGACAGAAGACCAGGTGGACCAGATGGGCTTCATGCTGTACTGCGCCGTGTCGGAGCCCGAAATACTGCTCATTTAACTCCAAACATCCACGGACTTCACGTCTCCTGAGCTCTGACAAGCACGGATCAAAGGTGCAATGGTTTCATGTTTGTTCCAGGGCTGCTTCTTGTTCATCTCCCCATCTTACTCAGCACTGAAGAAAAGGGTTCATTTACTCTGGCGGGCGCCATGGATTGATGGAGGAGGTGACGTTTCAAGGAGGCTGCAGATTTGAGTGCTAAACTTGCCAATATGTGACTGGAAAAGGAAACGGATCACAGAGAAGATCTAGATAAATTTTGCTGAGAATGTTTAAAGCCATTCTCCAGCTTGTGCCTGTGCTGCAAAGACTGCGATTAAGTGTGGTGTGAGTGGAATTCAGTAAGTTGTAGATGGTCAATTACGGGTCAGTGTATCGGTGAGCAGCACCGGAGGAGTCGGGCAGTGTGTGTGGGTTGCAGATCGTCTTTTCAGCAACCGGTGCTCTGCATCTTCTTCCTTAAAGCCCTTCAAATATTCCAAACTATGCAGATCAATAACAACCTGAAAAAGTACACCGGCTTCTGCTGCTCTAATCAACTTGCTCCAACTCGGTCGGCCTAGTGAAACTGAAAAATGTCTATTTTGTTATACCGAAGGTTGATGTGTTGAAGCCTCTTCGTTGCTCTTTGTTTAGCATTCAGTCAGTTGCCAATTTTTGGGTTTAAAATTCATTGAATTATGATTAGTCTCCTAATAATTTTATGCTGTTGTTTTAAACACCGGATGAATGTCGTGGGGATCTTTCCGTTGTTCTTGAGGGGGGATGCGAGGGAATACATTGTGTGCAGTGAAACTGCAAAATAAAGATTAAAGCACTTTTGATTTCCTCTCGTGTTGTTTCTTAGTAATGCATCCAACTTGGTTTAAAAGTTAATTTTCCTGTAATTCAGTTTAAAACCTCAATATATTTGAGATTTCTTACACAAAGTGGAGTACTTTAAACCTTACTTTATTGTGTCTTCAACTGTAGCTCATGCACTAAAGGCAGCTGTATTTTAATGATGTAATTTAATGTGAATTTCAGTTGAAGGAACTTAATGAGGTGGTTTAAAATATGAAATTAATCTCGGAGTCAAAGAAGGCATTTTTCTTTCAGTTCCAAATAGTTTTTTCAGCATCAAATTGATAATTTTGAGGGATCACAAATTTTAAGCATAGTAATTTGAAATATATTGAACAAGATGGTAAAGGCTTTTTTTATCTTGAACGAAATTAAATGTACCCAACATTGATAAACAGTCATCTTTTTGCCTATCTGTAGTCTGTCTATTCAAGCAAAACATCACTTTTTTAAAGTTTGTTTAAACTAACTCAACAACACTTATGTAGGTATATGCATTTAGTGTAAATTGCTGTTCGTAGTATGTCAGAATAAGATGGTTAGATATTCCTGCAGGAGAGACTTTATTTCCTCTGGAATCCGATGGAAACAAATACTGACAGAAACCATAAGGCTTTTATCTGAAATAAGTAGTGTTTTTTTATTTTAGTGTATTTTGCAGTAATTATGCAGTAATGTTTTATTCTCTATTACATTTACAATAACTTGGTTTTTTTTTAAGTGTTTTCATCCAATGATAAACAGTTTATACAACTGTGTGTGTGTGTGTGTGTGTCTGTGTGTGTGTGTGTGTGTGTGTGTGAGTGTGTGTGTGTGTGTCTGTGTGTGTGTGTGTTGCTCTGAAACTGATTTCCGGAAAGCCCCACGTCTGTACCGGACTTGACCCCGGCCCGGTGCTCCAGCCCCCTCCCCCGGCCTCCCCCGCCTCCTGCCCGGGGAAGCGCCGCTCTCTGCCGGGTCACCGGCCGGCCTGGGGTCCGCCTGCCAGTCCCGGCCTGGCTGTGTGTGGATGTTCGTGTGGAGGCTGAGACTGACAACCAGCGCTAATTATCGGCAGAAAGAGGAAGAGAGATCTGGGGACAAAGGTTCCAGCGGACCGTGTGACCGAAGCCGCCTCCCGCCGCCCGCGGCGGAGTTTCGCTTCTCCGTTAACTTTCCTCCGGCCGCTCCTGGACGCTTTGCTTCCCGGGCTGAGTGGCAGCGGAAGCGGGTAACAACCTCCGAGGAGACCCTCCGTGCTTCAACTGCATTTAATTTACACTTTCAAGCAGGCGGCCGATCGGTGAGCGTCTCCGCGGTTGTTGTTGTCCCGTGTGAACAGCTGACTCGCCCCCCGGAGGCCCGGCGGGAGGAACCGGGACATGGCGCAGCTCGACCCCGGCGTACCCCGCTCCGCCCCCGCCGCGGAGGACGTCCCAGCCACGGACTGAGCTCCTCACAGGGACAACCATGATAGGGTCACCGGACCTGCTGGGCCTGGCTTTCACCGGGGCGGAGGGCTTCGGGGCGGGGGAGGAGGACCGGGAGGCTCCGGGTCCCCCGGAGGAGCTCTCCGTGCCTCTGCGCCCCGCCGCCCACCCCTGGAGCTCCGCGGCCCGCTTCCACAGAGACTTCATCCTGGTGGCCGAGTTCTCAGAGCAGGTGTGTGGGGGTCGTTTCTGTCATGCTGGGAACAGCAAAACATATTTTAGAATACTTTATTGAGATCCTGGGTAACAAAATACCAGTATAAAATAGATATAGGAGTGCAAATATCAAAAAATATAAACCAAATCAACAGTTCTGATGTGTAGTTTACGTTCAAGCGATTTGTGTTTCTCTTTCTCTTTTAGTCTAGTCTTGCAACATATCTGCAGTGTTGTTGCCACATAAAACATTTTAATGTTGCTGGTTAGTTTCCTGTGGTGTGTGTGTGGTGTGTGTGTGTGGTGTGTGTGTGTGTGTGTGTGTGTGTGTGTGTGTGTGTGTGTGTGTGTGTGTGTGTGTATGTTTCACTTTTGATATTAACTTTCAGTCATTCAGGAAGCATCTTTCATGTTAGGATGTTTTTGTTTTTGCAAGGCCTCAGGATGCAGAGCTGAGGCACCAGCAGGAATATGTTTTGAAACACAAGCATTAAGGTTATTGTGCAGGTCCCTGAAGAGAAACTGGGGCCGCTGACCTCCCTTCAGATTAGTTTGTAACATGAATAACATAAAACAATTGTACATTTTCAGTGATTATTGATTTAATTGATTGTTTTTATGACATGCATTAAGAATCAGCAATCATCTTGGAAAGCCATTCCTCCATTTTCAACAGTGCTTTAACAAACTCAATATCATCGGACACTGGAGACACTCCCGCTAACAACATGTTTTTTGTTGTTGTTGTGATTTTTAAACTGTGAAGCACTTTGTGACCAATGTCTGTGAAAAGCGCTACACAAATAAATTTTACTTACTTACTTACTAACACTGGTTTCCAGTCCATCACAAAGTAAGTACAGAGAGACAAAAAGTCACATTCACACTCAGGAGCCTTTTAAGAGGTGTCAGCCGACCTCAAACACATCTTTAGGGACTGAGAATAAACCAGAGAATCCATAGAAGACCGCAAACCACTACACCCCTTTACTGCCTCTGATGGAAATCAGTGAAGCATTTAAGTCTTTATTAAGAGGGCTTCTAACATTCACATTAAGTTTCCATTAAGAGGAAATGAAGATTAAACAGACAGACGGATCGTATGTGACTGACTGTTGACTTCAGCCAGTGTTTCTCAGTTCTGCTCCTGGAGGACTGCTCACATGCACATTGTAAATGTCTTCCTCCTCCTTCACCTGATTCTTAAAGTTGTAAACCATCTTTAAAAAAGTCAGATGACAAGCTGGAGTGACATGGGAATGTTGCTGATGGGGTGAACTTTAATTTTTTCCATCTGGGGGTGTCCAGGTGGGACCGATGCCTGTGCTGACGATCCCGGACGACCCCAAGTTCGTCGGCTCCTTCGACCTCAACCACTTCTCGGTTCGCATCATGTCCGTGGACTACCAGGCGTCGGGGCCCGGCCCGGCCCCTCCCTCCTCCCCCGGCCCTCAGCTCAACTTCAGCGAGGACTCCAAAGTGATCCTGGGCGACTCGGCCGAGGACGCCTTCGCGTACGTTCACCACATGACCCTGTACGACCTGGAGGCCAGGGGCATGGTGCGTCCGTTCTGCATGGCCTACGTGTGCTCCGACCAGGCCAAGCTGATGGAGAACTACTGGGAGCTGTCCTCCTGCTTCTCCCAGGCTTCTGACAGCCTCAAGACGGGAAACAGGAAAGTCTTTTCCTTGGAGCTGCAGAAGAAACTCCAGGAGCTTGAGTATGATCCGTGTTCTGTACTACAACAATATGTTATTACAGAACTTTTGCGTGTTTTTTTGTTTGTTTGTCAACTCTGAATGACTCTGAATGTTTCAGGTTGACACGTCTGACTCTGCGACCACAGGAAGCCGACAGTCAGAGGATGGCAAATGGGTCCACAGAGGAGGAGCAGAAGAGCGATGAGATTGAAGCCATCGAGCGCTCCATCCTCAGCCACAGAGACCTCCTCCGCCAGGTCACCTCGTACCCCAACAGGAAGCTCAAACAGCCCGACTTCCTGCCCTACGACCCGGCCGACTCCCTCACCGACCCCGCCGCCCTGCTGCCCCTGGATCCGTGCCCCCTCGCCCCCGCCTCCCCCTCCGCCTCCCGGCAGTCGGAGCGCAGGCTGAAGCTGCTGGAGCAGCTTTGCGACGAGTACTTCCTGTCCCTGATGAAGAAGCAGCTGGCGGACGCGGAGCGCCGCCTGCGCGGCGACAGGAGCGTCCTGCAGACCGCCCGCGTCACGCACTCGCTCTCCAGGAGGCTGACGCTCACCAACTTCCTGTTTGAGCTGTGGAGCCCGGAGAACGTGGAGGAGGACGAGGAGGAGAGGGACGGCGTGGAGGCGGAGCCACAGACCAGCTCGCAGAAGACGCAGGGGGCAGAAACGTTGCTCCTGGAGTCGTTCTTCTCCTGCGTGGAGGAGATCCCCATCAAGCTGGAGGCGGAGGAGGAGGAGAGCAGGAGCCCCGAGACCGAGGCAGAGATGACGGGGAGCGTGAGCAGCGGAGACAGCATCGAAGTCCTCGGAACTGAGAAATCCTACCGGACTCAGCAGGCTGCTGTGGACCTGACATCAGAGGTGCTGCAGGTGATCGATCAATACTGTGATCAGTGTCTTATTAATATAGCGTACTGTATTCCTGGGGCTGCATCATTTGTGATTCTTAAGTTTTCAATTTTACCAATGTGTCTTATTCTATGTGCAACTTCTCATTTCTTTTGAAACAAGCCTTTCCAGTTCCCCCCTCCTGGAAACCTGCTTCCTTTTTTTCGGCTGCTTGGAAACAACTTTATTTTATATCAGCCTCACAGTCTTCCCAGCTAGTTATATGGATCTTCATAAAAGTTCATTGCAATACAGTGAACCTGATCATTTAACACTTTATTTATTGAGCGTTGAAACTAAGCGTGGTTATATTGTGAGGAACAAAGATGGACAAGAAAAATCTATAAAGGAAATCTTGAAAACTACTGTGTTTCTGGTTTATGGAGCTTTAAATATAAAGACTTTTAAACTTAATGGACTTTAAGATTTTGTTGTTTGGAACAGAGTGTCAGATTCATTTTCGTTCAGTTTAGTTTAATCCTAATGCTCATGCTAACCCATAAAGAACAACACAGTCTAAGGCTCCTCTTCTGTTTGGTGAGAATTATGAGTGAACAAAATTCAAGGTCATCTTGCAAACCAGACTTATTAATCACATGTTGGTAAATAAAGTTTTATTAGGGTCTCTAAGGTTTAAGGTTCTTTTAGGTTCTTCAAACGAGCCATTCAAAGTCCTGTTTCTCCACGTTTTGTTATTTTATGAGCGACACGATGAACTGATCACTGTTTTATCGTTCGTCTCCTCCACAGAAACGCCTTTCGGGATGTCGGACGCTCACGTGAGGCGCGCAGCAGTGGACGTGGGCATCAGGCGCGTGCGAGCCTACGCCAAGCGAGCCAACAGCGAGGACAGCATCGAGGTGCTCAGCACCACGGACTCCATATTTCCCGACGACCTGAAAGCCATCACAGAAGAAGAAGCAGAGCACCAAAGCCTGAGTAACGGCTTGGAGCGCGGGGAGGAACTGCAGGCGGGCTGTAAATCCGACCCTGACGAGGAAAAGTCTCTGGAAGACGATCATTTGGAAAATAAGGACAGTGATGATGTTGATGATGACGGGACTGCGGAAGAAGATCAAGACAAGTCTTTAAATCTCAGAGTCATTAATGTTGGTGTCACAGTCGAAGAAGAACCCGACCTTATGAAGAATGAAGTCCATGAAGACAAACGTCCAGAAAGGCCATCCAAACTCCCTCAAGGTAACATACACACACACACACACACACACACACACACACACACACACACACACGTCTGTCCATTCACCAGCTAAACGCTGGTCATCCAGGATTATCTTACTCTGCAACAGTATTTATTTCATGTGCCACATTGTTCAAGCATACATCCAGAATGCAAACACCTGTATTAAACAAACAAAAAAACAAGTTTCTGTTTGCCAGAGAGCTTGATGTCCTCAGGGGAACATTTTTTGAAAGAGTTCAGATATTTTCTCAAACAAATACTGTTATATAAAGCCTAATGCAGAATAAAATCTTCGTCGTGAGCCCAAATAACCTCTTTCTCACTAACTTTCATACATGCTTCCCGTCTTCAATGCCGCTCCTCTTTCCTCACAAGGTCCCGTCACATGCTTGGAAATGAGACACAAATATATTTCAATGACAAATTATCAGACATGGAACCAGAGGAATGCGCTGTGTAGGAAAAAAAAAAAAAAAAAAAAAACTCCATCAGTGCTGTAGGCATGTTTCTAGACATGCAAATGAAGAGACGAGAGAAAGAGCACTGTTATTTGAAATAGTAACTCTGTTGGTTTGTTCCTCGTGTGACGGCGGTTCTCGCTCCAGTCCCCCAGACGGTTCGAGTGGTTCCCGACCTCCTGGTGAGCTTCGCCCCCCCCCTGCCCCTCTCGGAGGAGGAGCAGTGGCCTCCGCCCCGGCCCAACCTGAGGCTGCTGAGCGTCGACGAGGGGTCGGACTGCGCCAGCTTCACCAGCGTTGCCGGCTCCTCGGACTCGTCCTCCCTCGCCCAGCACGCCCACGCGAGCGCCCGCTGCTCGGACAGGAACCGGAGGAGGAAGGCGGGGCTCAGGGCCCTGCGGTTCATCAGGCAGAACTCGTTTTCCCAGCATGCCGTGTTCTGCCTCCTGAGCGGCCGGCCTCTGGTGGTCATCGGAGGAGACGAGACCTCGGTGAGGAGGATGGTGGACGCTCTCAGCCTCTTCCTGCCGGCCCCCGGTCCCGATGGAGGCGCCGTGATGCCGTGTCTGACCACGCCCCTCCAGCTGACCGACCTGCTCACCTGGAGGCTGATCGGGATCCACAGGTGACTCTCCAGGCTTCGCCTTCATCCCCTTTCGAAGTTTCTCTTCTCTTCATTTCTCGTTTCCTCTCTTCCAGGCCGTCCTCCAGCTCTTCCTCCACCATCCTTCCCACCCTGATGCGCTACAGTCGCTACCTGGCCACGCTGGACCTGGACCAGAGGACCCTGAGGGGCCCGTCGTACTCCGGCTCGCTCCTCGGCCGCCTGGCGGACCCTCACTCCCTCATCGGCCGCGGCGTCACCTACCTGCTGCACGTGGAGAGCTGGCTGACCGCGCTGGCCAATCAGGTGCTGCTGCACACCTTCAAACCCGCCTCAGGCGGCGAGGACGGCGCAGAGGAGGAGAACGCTCCGACGTCCTGCGATCAGAGGGTGATGCACTTCCTGTCTGACCTGGTCAAGCAGCGGCACGCCGGGCGCGGACCGCCGGTTTTACAGTTTTCTTACAGCCCCGTGCAGCTCCACAGAAACACTTACGTATCTTAACCACACACTGGACGGACGAAGGATTGTTTTTAATACCTACAACGAAATGCACTGATTTCCCTCCGATTATAATCTGCTGCTGTGAACGTTTTTATTTGCTGTGTGAAATTATGAGTTTTTAGTTTGACTTTCTGGCCATCAGTGCACTACTGTAGTGCCGCACCGGCACCGTCCACCTTCACACGCTGGCAGCCTTCATGTTTTCAATTAAATCACATTTAAAAGTGAACATAATTAAGCCACATGAACACTGTATGATTCACAGGTAACGCCTAAACTCCTCGCTGCTTTTTGTCACTGTAAATCCTTTCAGAGTGTGGGAGATATAAATAAATATAGATAAGTTAAATGCTTAATCTTCAAGTAAATTCTGATGCAAGAGTCACACCTATGGTGTTATCCTCAACTACATTGTTTTGAAAGTGACATTTCTTCTCCATTACTCTTGAATTTATTTCTAAAAATGTGTTTTTAGCCAAATTATTACCGGTTCTATCTTCCACTGGTCACAGAATGATTATATTTTGATTTATAAATGAAATGTATTCCTCAATATTGATATAAAATGTTGTTGTATAAACAAATAATAGTGTTACAACCAAACACAAATTTAGAAATGCATCTGATGCTTCATTATGCCTAACAATCCATTTCACGAGCAACGGTGCAAAAACAAAAGAAAAACCTGTGGAATTAAATAATGATAGAAATACTGCCAATTCTTTTGGTCGATCATTAGATTTTCTCTTCAGCTGCTCTATTGTTTATATGAGAGGCAAACGCTGGACATTAAATGAAGGTTTGAATGTTGTCTTTAATGTGTATTTTAGTTTACTGTCATATGCAGTTTGGACAAGTTCTTATTTATAAGCAGCAGATATAACAGGAAAAATGTGCAATAATGATAAAGAAGTTTAAGTGAGATTGCGAATTGATACTTTATTGTAGGCATTTTGAAGTAAAAGCTTTGAAAGGATTTGCATGTAAAAAAAAAAAAAAAAGGGAAACAGAATTCCTCTATGAAACAATAGCTACCACTTTGGATTTATGAAGTCTTGATTTTGTGTTTCTAAGGAAAATATATACTTAGTATATATGTAATTTTCTGAAATTTAAAGAAATACTAGCTGCAAACATTGTAGCAAGGAGTGTAACTGATGGTATCCATGGCAACAGCAAGGTTACTGGTTTTTATTAAAGCTCCATTTAAAAAAAAATGACCAGTGTTCTTAAAGAAAATTAGATCTGAGAAGAGATGGAGCAACCCTAACCCCAGAAAAGTTAAGATACTGCATAAAGTTAATATTGAATGCAAATTATTAAAATTAACATTGTACATAAGGTGGTAACTGTAAGTCTGATTGTTATGCAGTTCACTACGTTTTGGATTCTTCTCATTTTCTGTACGTCCCACTGAGCTGATTTGTCTTATTCAAGGATGAACTGATCAGAGTCTGTTTGAATCACTAAATGAAACAATTAGAGCTGTTAGTCGTCCTACACTCAACACTGCCTGTAAAGCCACATTTAAAATACATCTCATCAGAAAGTCACTTTTTTGTTGGTTTTACAGGCATAATATCAACGATCCTGATGCCGTTTCTGATTTCCATCATGACGCTAAAAGCGTGACTGAAGTTTATGAGCAATTAATCTGAAAATAATGCAAGTTTTTCAAATGAAATGTAATTGTTGGAAATTATGCACACAAATAAGGCAGGAATGATAAAAAAAAACGCTCCTGTCATCCTCATGCTATTCAAAGTGGAGGGAAAAAAACAGTATTGACAAATCCTATTCAAAACTGTAGTTCCTTTTCCTCAGATAATCAAAAAATCCTCAATCATCCAAAACGATCATTTGGATGAATGGGGTGATTATTACAAGTATTCTTTTGTTTTTCCTACTCAGGATGGGAAACAATGGAATTTTTTGTGTTGCTGTGTGTAATTTGTGTTTAAAGATGTGAAAAAAAAGATTGTTACTCCTCATCCCTCTGAATCGTTCACGTTTTGGTTTCCACTGCTGATTTGAGCCTGTTGTGTTTTATGCCGAGTTTCGGTTACCCGAGTCATGATTTCAGAAGCGAAAGGAGTTTGCAAACCAGTTTATTTATCCACGGAACACAAAGTTTTTCTTCTTTTTTACCTCATGTGAGGATTTACCATACAAGCAACTGTTAAACTATAATAAAATCTCATAAATCAAATTTACACTGGTGTTGTGTTTGAAAGATTAACACAAAACGTCCAGAATGGGTGGAAAAAAAAAAAAAAGAAGAAGCATCAAGTCTTGGGTCTGACGCTTGTAGTGAAGACGTAAAAGACGTCTGTCTGCGTTGTGTGCGCTTCAGGTCGTCCAGTTTCGGTCAGATCACACTGCAAAAAAACAAAAAAATATGAACGGCGTGTGCCGAGAGATCAGCACTGAAGGTGGGAAACTGAACTAAAGTGAAGCACACGGGGCTTTTATGGCTACTCTGAGACAGCTGCTTTTAAAGAAATAACCACAGATCTTTAATGCTTAATGGTGAGGTCTGGAGGGGAAACTGGAACCCATCAATTAAAAACAAACCAAAAAAAAAGCCACCTGGAGAAGAAAACTGATCATTTACGGGAAAAATAAACGGCACATTTTGGATCTGTCATTGAAGGCGAAACTATAATAAAACTATGACAAAGCACATATTTTAAATAACCCCCCCAAAAAAACTGTTCAGAGTACTATTCTTTCTGCTGTAATGACTTTACAGTTTTATTTTATAGACACTTTTTTTCCTTAAATCAAATGGGATTCAAATATCCAGGTCTTTCACACTTAGTCACAACTTAACAAAACAAAGGAGATGAGTCAAATTGTTTTCTGTATATAAAGCAGTTTTTTTTTTAAGTAAGAAAAACAAAAATACAACCATTCAGATCAAAAGGTTAAATTAATTAAAACTGCAGACGCTCTCAGTAGCAACGTAGGATTCTAAATGAGAGTAAAGTAGATTAACCGGCGGTGTGTGAACAGTGCTTGAGTGCAGGTGTTTCGGTAACACTGCCGGCTGCTTCACAGCTTCTCCTTCATGTGGCTGTGAGACTTACAGCCGCTTCTGTGACGACGACGTGACCTGAGAGGAGTCCGTTTTATCCATCGCTGGACCGCCTGCGAGGGGAGAGAACAGACGGGGGTTTAAAATCAGAACCACGCAGCGTAAAATCACCACGTGTGACGGAGGCAAACAGCAGGAGGTGCAAACCACCACATCGGGGGGGGGGGCTCGGTGCATAAAGTTAGTGATTCCATGTCACTCACTGCTCCTGGTTTTCTGGAGGGTTTTTGCGGCTATTCTTAAGAGCGGTTACAGCACGGCGAAAAACACATGGAGTGTCGGCATCTGACGGAGGAACAAACATGTGGCCTGTTATGCCGACCGTTAGTGGCGCAAGCACGGCAACACACATCAACGTTTAGCTGTGCTGACAGAAGAGAAGCGTTCAAGCATTCATTTCACCTTAAAGAACTGCTTCACTGCGATTTGAAGTGGCGTTTAGTGCAAACTGCAACATTCAGGGAGTTTATTACGCTTCAATTAGAGAAAGTTAAGGACACCTGCGCTACGGTTTTTATAAAACAGCAATGGTGAAGTCGTCTGGACTGGATAAAACCTACCAACACTGTGAGGGACAAAGTTAAAGATCAGCTTCTAATGGATTAGCAAACAGTGATTGGAGAACACTGACTGCTGAGTTATTTAAATCTCAGCCGGATCCGCAGTAGTTAGCATTCTTCCCTCATAGCAACAAAGTGCCTGGATTAGCGTAGAGGGTTTTGGATTTCCTCCCACAAACATGCGCTTGAAGCTATTTGCTGCCTTTAAATGAGTGTGTGTGTGTGTGTGTGTGTGTGTGTGTGTGTGTGTGTGTGTGACCGTCTGCCTCTGGATGATTCAGGCATGTTCAACCCTCACAAAGCTGAAGGAGTACAGACTGCACTGGACTTTGCAGCCATTTAAAAAGACAAAAGTTTTTTTTTCCCCAATTAGTCTCTGGGATAAACAGAGTCTCTGTACCTGCTGTGTTTTCCATCTCCCGTGCAAGCCCCTGAATGAAAGCGTTGAAATGCTCTGCGTTGGAGGACAAGTTGTCGTACAGCCACCTGGAAGCCCACTGGTTCTCCTGTGAGGTGGAAATGTCACCGAGAGCCGCGTTCAGATCTTCAGAGGAACGTCAGCAGTCCACAGTAGGAGCATCTCCATCATTCTGATGTCTGAATATCTATTGCAGTGGATTTGACTATTTATGGGTATTTGTTTTATTTATGGAACGTTTTTAGACCAGAAAATTTGGCCTGAGAAAAGTGTAAAATCAGGGAATGTGACAAAAATATTTCAAGTCCAGGGGTTGAAATTTTTTCCCCCAAAAACATAAATGTGCGACGACGTGTTGACATTCAGCCTGAATGATAGAATTTTTAATGTTACAGCTGATTGCTCTATTTTATGAACCAGATTTCAAAAGGTTTTTCCCCCCCGTTCCCTAAATCAAACACTGAGTGAGGAGTTTACCTTGAACGTGCTGATCACAGGTATAGCTGGTAACAGAAGCCAGGAGCTGATCCTCAGCGCTAAAGCTCCGGTGACCAGCAGCAACAAGGCCTGATCGGGGTAAACCTGCAAACACAGCAACACCGGCAGAGCTGTAACCTCCACAAATGTCAGCTGCAGAGGACAAACGGCACGCGAGTGAGGGAGTGAAATGTTTTTTTCCCCCCCACAGAAGTTTATATCGCCGTGGTCATATCGGCACTGTAAAGACGACCTGATACAAATGTGATAAAGGCAAGAAAACACGTCAAATAGTTCTTTACAAAGTAATGCAATGTCTCAAAAGACATCAGTGAGTCAAGCAGACATATTTAGATAAAGCTTCGGTTTAAAAGAATATTTGGCTTTAGAATGACTAGAAAGGTAGGGACCACAGCAAGCTGGCACAGTCGTCTTGCAGCCAGATGTATGTATGATTAACAGAAACATCAAGATCCCTCAAAGAAAAATCGGAAACTTTTAAAAATCTGCTGTCAGTATAGGAGTCCTTTTCCGTTATTGGTAATATGATTCCAACAGAGGGAGGGTTTATCTGCATAGTGATTAAACACAGTGCAGATTAGTAAAATTAAGTGTAAATCTGTAATTTTCATCTTCATAACAATTACATGATTTTATCCTTGAATTGTGTTGACAGACTGTATTTTTCTATTTTGATTACTTATAATTCAGTTGATGTTGAACAAATCTAATCTATATTAAGGTTTCATGGTTTGAATGAGATTATGTGAAAATATAATTGAGCCATTGTATTGTTTTCTGAGACGTGCCTCTATGACAGTCGATCCTCATCAAAAGGAGACAGTACTTCCACATCCGACATTATCTGATCATTTACATCAGATCGTAATCTGGTTGTTGGTTTGATTACATTTCTTGCTTCTCGGATCACATTGGTGAATTAAGACGTTCGCAATTACAAACAATTCATACAAATGAGAGAGTCACATGTTTTATATCGGTCGCTTGTGTTTGTCCTCCAGCGGACTCGCCACACATTCAGGCATACTGACCTCCAGAAAGTCCCGAGGGATGTGAATGCTGGAGCCATCCTGACCGAGCAGGATCGAGTTCACAACGTCCCAAGCATCCTTCGGTGGTCAGTCAGCAGGGACAGGAAGTACAGAGAGGAAATAAAATCGACTGACAGATAAAGAGATATCTAAAATAAATAAGCTACTAATACACAACGACATACGTGTAGGAACTGCGGGCTGGGAGGCGGTATGGGGCCGGATGAACCAGACGGGGTGTTGACGATCGTGAGTAATTTGGTCCAACACTGTGACTGAATCAGAGAGAGAGAGAGAGAGAGAGAAAAAAAAGGTTTGAATGGATCGCTTAAAGCAGAAGCAGGTTATGGGAGGTACATATATATATCTGTATGAAATACGTTGTGTGGAGCTGATGGGAATTCAGCAGGTTGGAAAAGCAATAAAATATTAGGTTTGAGGGCTGTGCAGTGGAGTTGCGGTTACACATCTGTCCCTGTGAGTGTTTTCTCCAAGTTCCCTCTTTCATATCAAAACTGTGAATTTGAGACTGACTGATGACCTTAAAATGGTGCAAAAATATCCGTTACATCCACACCTGTCCAGAGTGAACCTGCCTGGAATCAGCCCCAGTCCACTTCACCCTTATAACAGAAGATGTCTCACTGCGGAAAAACTGATTTCCAAATACTCACGTCGACGAAAATGCTCAAGCAGTTTCTCTGAGCCAGGAGAGCAAACTTCACCAGCTCGGTTCGCTTCAGTGGTGTAGCTCCTAGAGAGACGGGGTTGAAGTTCTTACAGAAAAGGGAAAAAAAAAAAAATCTCCATTTTTTTTCCTGAGAGAAAATTCACTGCTGTCTGACCTTCAACTGCTTCCCATGTGGCATTGGGGTTGCAAAGTTGTTGCAGCTGCCAGACGATCACCTTCGGCACCGTCGCCGTCTCAAAGATGCGCAGGTACGTGAGGAAGATGAGCGTAGTGATGCCGACGGTGGGGTTCAAGGAGGAGAAGATGCTCTTCGCAGCCGGGCTGAAGTCCCCCGCCGCACACATGAAGAAAGGGATGAGGCCCAGAAGCTGCTGGAAGCTACGGGACACAAACGGCCAACAGCGTGAGGTCAATGCCTCACTGGAGACCGCCGTCCAGAAGCAGAAGAGACGTCAGAATGATATATGAAGTGTGTAAACTCACTGTTTGGGATCGTCTGTCTTGACAACTCGCAGATATCGACACAGGTCTCTGTGCCTGCAGGAAGTCACAACACAGCTACGTTTCAGCAGAGCGGAAGCGTCTTCCCGAGGACCTCAGAGGTCTGGATGTTTCATATTTTACCAGTAATTCTGAGATGTACTGATGCTGGAGACCATTCAGAGTTTTAGAGCAAGAAAATGTGAACCTGTTCTGACGCTGCAGAGCTTCACTTCTCAGCACAACCACGTTTATCTGTTCTATCAGGACGTCCCTCTTCCCTTTGTCTTTACGGACGCCCGACACGTTCTGTCCTTTCAGCACCGTCACCAGCAGGACGTCGTCCCAGGGACGCACACACAGGCTGGAGCGCACACGTACGCAAAAATGATTACCGTCACATGGAAATAATTTCATGTGCTAAAAACAGGGAAAAGAATATGAAATACACCTGTTCCTCACGTTCTTCATGTTCACCTGCTGGAAAGGTAATCTTTGATAAAAGTCCTGCAGTTTGTCGATGAACACCGTAGAAAAATTAGCCATGACCATCAGTCGTTGCATTTTGGCTATTACCCTGAAAAGAAGGAGAGAGAGAGAGAGAAAAAAAGCCAATCCATCGGAGCTAGTTAAATATGAACGTTAAATGGAGAAGGTACGCAGACTTACCTCTGTAGTAATGACACTTTGGCCTCAGAAGGATTTGCCATAAATGTCGGAAAGAAGAACATCCTGTAAAAAACAAATTGGAAAATAAGGATTAATAAAAACTTTCAGGAAGCATTTATTGTCAAAATCATGAGGTTTGAGCACCTGTCGAGGTAAAAATGTGAAAGGAAGTCCTCAGTAGCTCCCAAATACATGATGGCTGCAGCTCTGCTCTCCTCTTCATCTGCTTTGTCCAGAAATGACGTCACAAACTCATACACAGGTCGATAACTACAGCAGGGGACGACACAGTCAGTCACACTTAAAGCCGCAACATCCTCCACTGTTTGAATATACTCTGTGAAACTGACTACTTTCAAAAGCCTCCATTTGTTAATAATAAACGAAAGCTCACTCATGATAGACAATCTCCTGGTGTGAATTGCTCAGCCATGTCGTCTCTCCCTTCAAGAACAACGAGAACAGTGTGGAAAGCTCCAGTGTGAAGCTCCGCAACATCGTCTCTGGACACGAGAACACAAACAGTCATGTCAGAAATAATTCGATGTGATGCTTTCCTGGTGTGAAGCCGGCTCCCTGACCTGCGTGCCGGAGGTGGGAGTCTGTTTCTAAAAGAGTGAGGTCGAAGCTCTTCAGTCGCCCCAACAGAGCGTTGTTTCGGAGCTCAGTCCAGAATTTGCTCTTCTTGTGGCTGTTGCAGTGACACATACCGCTGTGGCACCACTTTTCACACTGAAACCAGTATGACAAGCAGTCAGACACTACTGCATAACCAAAACGACCAAGAAAATTTAGAGTAATGCATATCAGTATAATGCACAACTGTATTAAAAAAATGTTACAAAATGCCTTTCTGTAGATCTCCTTATAACCCACAACTGCATGAAGGAAGCTTTCAATTGACAAAAACAAAGCAAAAAAAGTAATAAAGTCCCACATTGTGAGCAGTAAAACGTGCTACAGCTAAAATATAGTCGGAAAACAGTTAACAAAAGTAAAGTACAGCAATCTCAACAACTAAGCAGTTATAGTGCATTTTATACCACCCCAAATGAGCTAATTATTGTATTAATAATGGAATATAAATAATCATATCATTCATCATATCACCGAGTCACAGTCAACTGTTTACAATCATGTTCTGTGTACGGTTTACTGTTATCAGACCAATACATACAGATGCTGCCAGCTTGTCACAAATGTAGCAGAAGCACTGATCACAGAAGAGTTTGTTTCGGTCCACTGGAGCGCTGGTCTCACACTCTGTGCTCCTGAGCGGGACAGAAGAGAACCACAGTTTTTACGTGAACTTGTGAGATGAGGCCGGTGAAAACAAACCGTGGTCTCACGTGAAAGGATGCACCGGACAGTCATAGCGCGCATGAGGCAGGACCTCAGCGCGCTGGCAGAAGGTAACCACCAGGTCTTCATCCAGGCTGCTTGTAGACAACACAGCTTCTGAAAGAGAGGAACTCCTGATCATCAATTCCAAGATTGATAGATTTCTTGGAGTTTTCACTGTCAATAAGGTCAACTGGAAACATCACAATTAACATACCCAGAAGAAACTGTCAAAGAGCATCTTTCTTCTGGATAAAGTCAAACAGAAGCTGGCCACTTCACATTCTCTACTGGTTTGACCATATTTACACTACTAGCAAAAATGTGGAGGAATAATTAAATGTCTTCAACCATATTACAAAAAAGGAGCAATACATAAAATATAGTTGACAATAAGGGTCACTACAAACCATTAATCATTATTTAAAACAGTTCACATTCACCAACATGGTACAACACAAATCTATGAATGCTAAAAATAATCAAGCAGAATAGATTCCAAATCTTTTCTCTATATTCTGGTGATATACTTATTAAAGATGGAGGCTCAGAATTTAAAGTAGGTATGTCAAACATGAGGCCTGTGGTTCAATCGAACCACCAAACTGTTGAGCAAATAGAAAAAAATAATTTTAAAGAAGTAGCTACTGTTATCAAATGTAATCACATTTGATGATTGTTCAGTGTTTTTACAAATTTTAATGATTTTTTTTTCTTAGTTTAGCTTGATTGAACAAACGTGACTCCTGATTGTCTTTTGCCTTCCTGGCTACTCGGCTTGGACCGGACCGATTGTTTTGCATGTTGGTATTTTCAGCTGTCGCAGTCTCAGGGATGTTGATTTGATTCATGGTCGTTGAAATATAGCTAAACTAGGACATATAAAGTAAACAAATGACAGGAGGACTTGATATGGAATATTTTGACTTCAGGTTTCCTGAGACACTGTGTGAAGGACGCACTGCCTTGACTGCAGCTGAGAGGAGCCGAACTTTCATCTGAATAAACAACAGATATTATTCTGGTGGCTGTCGCCAATATAAACTGGGCTGACCTAAGCCATGGCAGAAAAGATTGGAGTTCTGTGTGAGCATTAGCCTTATTCTCAGTCGGCTGACTTTCCTGTGACCCTTGCAATCCTAAAATAAAACAGCAGCAATGAAACCTTGAGTCCTCATCTTTGGCATCGTTTCATCAAAAACTCCACCACAGTAGCCATTTTTAAGCGTCTTCAGTGTAGCAGACATTTTACATCAGAAGGTATCATTCAAATTGGCTTTATTACTGTAGTAGTCTGCTGCACTAATTGACACTTTCACCAAATATATACTTTGCGCCACAAAAAAAAAAAAAAAAAATAAATTCAAGTTTAGATTTAAAGTTTATCATGGCACTATTCGATTTCACAGCTCCAGCCTACGCAAGATGAAGCTGGCCTGCAAGTGGCCCCTGAACTAATATAAGTTTAGCTTCCCTGATCTAAAGTATGTGGGAGTAATACGACAAAACTATGTTCCAGTCTGCCTTTTAAAACTACACAGCAGTCTGAATGTGGAGCTAAAGCAAAGCTTTATACAAGCACACACACACACACACACACACACATTATTAACCTAATTATATGTGTATTCTACACGATTATTTACAGCTATGGTGTGTAGTGTATATTATGTTGATCAATCCTTGTTCGTTTAAACTTTATCCTGTGCCTGAGCCTTTCCCACACATATGATCCTATGACACTGAGGCGAGAGCAAAATCACTGCAGCCTCACACATGATACTGAATTAAGTATAACTGTATTCTGTAAGCAAACTGGTGTGAATGGAGTCTTGTATGTATAGTCTGTTTTGTTTTTAAATTTAAAGGGAACACTGCAGTGCATATGGTGAAGGGGTGAGGATGAAATAGGTTGAATGTGTAAACCGTGTCTTTAGTAAATCTTTGTGTTACTGTTTTTGCACGTTCAAATAAATGAAATTCTATGCATTCAACACATGAGAGAGAAAAAACAGTCGTTACCAGGCTTCTTTTCGTCTTTTTCCTCCACTATGAGACACGACAGGTCTTCATCGTCGTCACTGAGGACGATGACTTCTGCACTGTCCATCGCAAATATCTACACTTAACACAGAGATTTAACAAATGTTGAGACAGAACGGCCCGCGTTTACGAACAAGTAGAGTTTGCTTGAGCTTTCAAAGATTCTTGTCAGAATTATTTAAAAATAATCAAACATTAGCCGTTTAGGAAGCTAGCAGCGCTCGTCACAAATGGGATCCAAAGCAAGCCAAACACGTATGAAAAAAGACAAGCCAAAACTTTAACTTAAACTACAGTGGAGTAAACCATTAATATATGTTAAAGCAAATCCTCGTAAAGTATTTCAGAGAGTTTTCTTACCGTCAACTTTTGATTTAAACAACTGACGTTCTTAGTTTCGCGCGTCAGGAACTGAAACCATGTCTCTTCTTCTTTGGTTTCATGGAGTTTGCTTATTCTTCAGGATTTATAGCGACCCCAGCTGGAGAGGAGGAGGACCAATAACAACAACAACAACAACAAAAAGAACACGAGTATTTTATCAATCCCTGAGGAACTTGTTCAAATCAAAATTAATGATATAATTGATTATATTAAGATTCGCAAATACAAAAAATGTAGACACTAATATTATTTATTTGTTCCATTTTTGTCCCAAATATGCAACTTTACTCATCCTCACTTAGAATTGTGTTGCACTAATGGGAAAGTGCCCTACTATGCTAACACCTACCTGAATGAAAAAAAAAATGAATAAACAAATATTACTAATAATACAAATAGCACATTTCAGGACACCTAAGACCGTTGTATACAATGAGCATGTTAAAATGCAGTTAAGAGGTCGATGAGGCATGGAGGAGTGAGATTATCAGGTCCTGAATGTCGTAAGTAAAATTCTAAAATTGAGTATGTTGTTGCACTGGCAGCCAGCAGAGGTTATGAGATGGATGGAAGGAGTTCTGGTGATGAGCCAGGGAGCAGCATTTTCGGTCAGATGGAGTGTGAATGTATTTGAAAGGGAGACCAGACAGAAGGGAATTACAGTTGTCCAGATGGGACGGAGGGATGAAGCAGGTTGATGTTGTGAAAGTGAAAATATACTGAATCATGTGATGAGCTTCAATTTTATTTCTATGTAATGTATATTACAATATAAAAGTTTTGAGAACAGAAAGCTGTCAAGAGTTCACAGGACCAACACCGGGATCTTCACAGACCATCAGTGCAGTTTTATCAAAGTTGTTACAGAGTGGACGCCGCATTCCTCTTCTTGTCTGGGTTACGAGAGTAAAATCTCCTTGCGGCTGCTCTCTGGTTCCTCTGTGCCTCCGTCAGCCCGTCCACAGCTTCTGTCTTCATTGGGGCAGCGTCGCTCTGAGGCTGAGGCTCCTCTGTCTCACCGTCGGTACTCTGAGCGGGCATCTGTCTGAGCCACTGCTGGTAGTAACCACGGAAACCGTCGATGTGGACCAGGTAGTTGTTTCTGGACTTGTACTGGGATTGAAAGAGAAGAAGAGAGGTGGTCAGTAACCTGTTTAACACTGAGTGCCAGACAGATGATCTTTTGTTAATGAGTGTGTCAATGTTCAATCTAACAGGTTTTGTTTTTGTTTTTTTCCTCAGTGCAACATACTGACCTTGTTGTAGTCGGGAGGATACTGCGCAGCAAACTCCAGCTGTTTGATGATAACCTCATTAGGCCACACATCCATGTTTCTCATGGTTTGGAGGATCGTTTTCAGGTAGGCGTAATCCAGCCGCCGAGCTGCTCGGCCAATCAGAGCAGAGAACACGTGGGCATTCGGCCGTAGCCCCGCCTCCTGAGGAAACACAGAGACCTGATGGGCAAAAATAACAGCAAGCTACCAAATTCTTCTATTGCCTGCCTCTTCTACCAATACAATTATGAATTTAAATCTTATTTTTCCACAATAGATGAGATAGACGAAAAGAAATCACGAGGAATTAATTTTCAATAAAAAAATTCTTATATGTCTGGAAGGAAAAAATGAATGTTAAAAAAAAAAAAAAAAAAAAATATATATATATATATATATATATATATCTGTTCAGACGTAAAAAGGTGGAGGCAAATGCAAAACGTGCAATCAATTTTCAAGATTTATCTTCTTGTTAAAAGGCTACAAAACTTCAGAATTTCAGCACCTTCACAAAAAATCTCAAAAGCCAAAGAACTCTGTTGCACGAGGACATTCTTCTAAGAACACAGTACTGACTGGCTGTCATTTCAATTCTTCACGCCAGCAGTGAATTAAAACGAGACTCTGCTGGATAAAATCACTGCACAATATCAGGAACACAATCAATGTCTGTGAACACATGAAAACAAGGAGGCAGACATCAACAAGATGCAGAGACACTGCAGTTTCCATCATTTCATGGTGAACTCAGGGTTTAACATTTTATGTCTGCAAAATTATGATTGCATTAGAGCAAAACATTTTCACTCACATAATGATGGAGCAGAATTCAAAGTATTTTTTTCATCGTAATAATCACCGCAATGATAAAAGTTTTAAAACCTCTATTCTGTGTTTTAGTCCTTTTTCACCTTCATGTCGTCCAGAAGCTGAAGGCCGTCCTTCTGCTGGTCACAGGACAACGCGAGGCACCCAAATGTTCGCACGTCCACGCTCACGTTGCGCTCGCGCATCACACTCAGCACAGCCTGGGAGGGGAGGGAATGGTTTTTAGAAATGGCAAAGACCATTAAAGGCTCATCTGGGTCACATTAAAATATCCACATCTGTGCTCTGCGTTGTGACTGCACACACACAGAAACACCGACAAGATGTTTTACCACTTCATTAGACTCAGAACCGTCAACCAACCAGTATGGGTGAATTCTAAACCACCTGTGGTTTGGTGGAGAGTATTTTTTGGTCGTACCTTAGCCGCCTCGTGGTCGCTTGCTTTGGCGGCCCTGCGAATGGCTGAGTTAAAAAACCCAACATCAAGTTTTACTCGGTGCTGTTTGGCAACTTTCAACAACCCCTGCAGAGACTGGCGGCCCGGCTCCGCCATGTCGGCCAGCAGGGTCAGAGTTCGGAGGCCTGGGCTGACTCCATCAGTCGTCATCTTCTCTAGCAAACCTTCCGCTCCACCGATGAGGGCGAGTCGATTCGACGCATCGGCTACGGTCCCGAGGGAGACCACAGCACCGCTCTTCCCCTCAAAAACATCCAGCAGGCTAGGAGCTGTGGCGCCGGGTACGTAAACAGATGGAGGGGTGCTCCCCGTTTTACTGACTGGCATCAAATCAGTGGAGTGTTGTCCGGTGTCCTGCTGACTCTCACTGTGTGGACCAGGCTGAAAAAACAGCTGCTTCTCCAGAAGGTCGATGTCCAGCGGGGCTTTGGAGGCCGACACTTCTCTCCTCCGTCTCCGACTCTGACGGTCTGTCGTCAGCAGAATGCTGGAGGCCAGAGCGGGATCACCGATCCCACAGTCCCGGGCTGTTCTCAGGAGCAAGTCGTAGTTCTGCGAGTCTGGAATAATCCCTGAATGCAGCATCTGCCGCCACACCTGAAAATCACATCACAAGTTAAAGAGAAAGTTCAAAAGCGACGACAATCATTCCTAAGAACATTGGTTGACACCGATACAAGGACTTCTTTTTAAACTGTTCAACACGGCACAACAAAAAGTGTTATTTACATTACATACATTAGTTAGATTGGACAAAAATTTCATTGATGACATTCATCATGTGTGTAAGCTGTACATCACAAGAACAGAAAACTGCAGCCACAGTGCTGATGTGTGTCTGTACTGAAACTATGATGAATTATTGACAAGAGATGTTCCTGTGTTTAAAAAAACAAAACAAAAAAACAATTAACTACTAAAGCAACTGATATCTTGAATTTCTATCATCTACCTGCAAGGCCAGTCTGAACCCCGTTTCCTTTTCCTTCAAGCAGCCCATCAGCAGATAGTGAAAAGTCTCCTGAGTGACGACATGTCCGTTCTGCAGCATTTCCTACAAGCAAACCCACCATTACATTAGATTACGTCAGATTAGACTCGGCTCAGCTCCTTTAAACTCCTGCGTACCCTGAGCGTGTGGAGGCAGGCCTGCAGGTGGTTGGTGATGGCGTGAGCCTTGAGGAGAGCGTGGTACGTGATGGTGCTGAGGGGATAGTTTTTGCGACGCAGTTCCTGCTCCAACTTCAGAGCCTGCTGGAGGCCAGCTGGTTTGGACGGCGACTCTGCACAGGCGTTAAAGAGCGCCGTGTAGGTGGCGTCAGAGGCCTCCAGACCTCGCTTCTTCAACTGGAGGAAACACACAAACATTATTAGAGGGTCCGTAAACTGAACGTATAAATCATTTTCATTGATAAAATGTATTTCTTCCAGGAGCATTGAAATGATAGAAATGACACATTCCAGTAGTAAACAGTTACTTTTTCACTTCAGTATCTAGCAGAGTGACCCTAATCTTCAGTGACTTGCACAATACTGTGCATGGCTGGCATCTCTGGTCATTCAGGTTATAAGTGTGATCTAGCCTTGTCTTTTAAAGGTTATCGGAAATGAATTTACATCGTTGTAGAGTTTGAAGGCCTTCTGGAGCTGTCCGGCCCGGCCACAGCCTCCTATCAGGACGGTGTAGTTGAACTCCTCCGGCTGCAGCCTCTCTCCTTGCAGCATGTCTCTGCTGAACAGATCCAGAGCCTCCTGCAGCTGTGAGAGAACATACAACCAGTGTAAACACACATCAAGACAAGGCAAAGACGAGGATGACAACCGGCTCTTTGACACCCACCTTGTTTTCTCGGATCAGCTTCTTGCACTGTAGGAAATACCAGTAAGGAGTGTTTGTCCTCCGGAGCCTCCTCGGAGCTTGAAGGGGCTCCTCCTTGCTCTCCTCTCCTTCGGGGTCTCCATCCAGGTCTCGGAAGTAAGGGCTGGCTTTCTTGAACGACCTCCTGGATGAAAGGTCCGCGGACAGCGAGCCGAACGTGTCCCAGTCATGAGAGTCCCTGGACTGCGACTCCGCCCGGGAGGACGCCGACAGGGACACGGACCTGGATGCCAGTCCCCGGGGTGGCTGCCGGGGGGTCGCGGCGTCGGGACGGAGGGGTCTGGACGACAGGGGTCGCGAAAAATCCTGCGTGCCCGTCAGAGCGAGTGTTCTCAGGGACAACCTGGTGGCGGGGGTCGACACTTTCCTCCCGTTCCGCACGCACGAGCAGGCGAAAGACGTCAACATTTTGAAGCTCTTATTGTAGCCAGTCGCGAGTCATTAAAACACTCCGAGGTCGACCACTAACTAGAGACAAATTACGACTCTAAACACTTACATAGTGGTGAGGAGGGAGACGGCGGGCGCTGACATGTTGGATGCAACCACGATGGGTCAATGGCAGACTCATCCAGACCTGATTAATGGATGACAAGCCATAACTGGAAAACATCACATTCAGCCATTTTCAGGTCATTAAAGGCAAATAACAGGACTTTCACCTTGTGATAAAAATCTTATTTATCATAACTGAATCACTATGAGATTCAACGACTGCAGAAGCGATATTTGTAAGAGTTCGATAGCATCGGTAGTGATTTAGTTTTGCCTGCTTGTGGGGATTGTAGTTTTTACAGGGTGAAAACATAACGAACAACACTACATGAATTACACTTTATGAATTCCAGGAGGAAAGCTTGAAAAACTTAGATTTATTCTGTTTATAAAAAATGCTGCATTACATTTAATAAGTTCAAATGTTTTGACTTTTACTCAAATAGTAAAAATTCTGTTTTTTTTAATTAATGCTACTGTAAGTTTTTTTTATTTATGTGGAACAAAAGTTATTTTTCCAAATGCATCTGAGCTCTTTGAGCAACACCAATAAATTGGAGACAAAAATTATTAAATTACACCTGTTCAGTTTTGCTGATTGTGCACCTAAACAGGTTTTCTAAGATTTTGAATTGTCTTCATGAATGCAATTGGAGCTCCATCGAAGAACCACTCTGATACACAACACACAATAACTAACTCGATAATTTCAGTATTGTAACAAAAATACATCAAAAGGATTTTCTACTGCACACAGTTCATACAGTATTTCACTAGTTACAAGATCATACAGTTTAGGGCAAGAGTAACAACAGGTCAAAAGTCGATGTTTGTAGTACCAAATTGAAAAGTAACAGTTTGACCTGAACAGAAAAACTCAAGTCAAGCAGAGATTAAAATATTTAGTTTATTAAAACACTATTTGATCTATATTCTCAGGTACAAACTTTCAGTACAAATCCATAGATGATATATTTGGCACTTGTTTTAAGAACCAGAGTTGTGTAATAACCGAAATGATTTGCACCATGGAGTCTTCAACAGTCACTCCTGAGATCTGCCTGAGAGAGCAACTTCCCTTTGATGACCATCATTCTTATGCTATGTAAACCGAAAAAAAATCAAGGTTGATGTGTTGTACAGCAGCCTGACACAGAATGGATAAAACACAACCAGACACCGGAGTTTCCAACAGTCAGTCTCTTCACAAATCGTTGTTCCTACAGAAAGTAACAGACACTGAACCAAACATACAGAAGATTTCTGTCGGCATCACAATGGGGACAGATGCGGTGGTTGAGCCACGTGGCTCTGAAACAAGGTCACTCGGTCTAGAAGTGTCAGCGGGATGTCTCTGATGACCGAAGGCAGGTCTTCATGTTGCAGGGGATAGACGACCACACTGAGGGCCGAGCGCTCCGATGAAAATCTGACACAAAACAAGAGGCAAGGTGGTGTTACTCAAAGTAAATACGCGGCAGCTGGGACGTCTGCTTTGAACACTCACTGACCTGTCAAGCAGAATCTTCTGCAGAGTCCGGCAGGCTAACAAGGTCCCGCCCATGAACATGTGGCACATGGTGACATGGCGGCAGCGTTCCATGAAGATCTCTGCGGCCACCGGGTCGAAGACGCCGTTCCGCGAGATGAGGCAGAGGCGCTGCAGCTGAGAGCAGCAGGACAGAGCCTCGAAGAACGCCGCGTTAGCGTTCAGGTAGGGCTGCTCTAACCTAACAACACAAACAAAAAGCACATTTAAAGAAATGATGAACCACTTCTGGAGATTCTAAGTACATTAACAGCTCTAATAGTTCTTGTTGCGGTTTCATCCACCTCCAGCATTTTTCAGAAGATTGAGGTATTCATATCATGCCATATACTCATGACGATCAGTGTGTTTAGTGTCAGTGCTGTGAATGAAGCATCCTCTGACCTGAGCTCCTGCAGCTGCGTGCACTGCTTGAGCGTGTCCAGCAAGGCCGGAGTGTAGTTCATAGTTTTCAACGAGCCCAAATTTGCGAGGGACAACACTCGGATGTCCCTGCAGTGCCTGGCCAGCTGCACCAGCCCCGTCCCCCGGAGGACCCCGGGGAGTCCCGCCAGGGTCAGACGGCGCAGCTGCGGCAAAGCCTCCAGCGCCGCCAGGTGCGCGTCCCCGACTCCTCGGGCCCAGGCACACATGCCGCGCGGCTCGACGCTGGCGCGTGTGCACGGCTCCAGCCGGGGCAGCGCGGAGGCAAAGCCGGGCCCGATGAGCTCGAAGGTCTGTAAAGAAGTGCAGCCGGCGAAGAGCAGGGCGAGCCCGGAGGTGGTGCTCC
This sequence comes from Salarias fasciatus, assembly GCF_902148845.1. Lineage (NCBI taxonomy): Eukaryota > Metazoa > Chordata > Actinopteri > Blenniiformes > Blenniidae > Salarias > Salarias fasciatus. Next base: position 24,479,146 of record NC_043750.1, on the reverse strand, counting down.
CCGACTGAGAGGACTCCGAGTCGGGCCTGTAATTCTGGAGTCCCACTCGGGGGATTTTCTTCAAGCCCTGGAACAACGGCGAGGGCGGCACACTGTGGGACGAGATGTGCGTGTTTGCGCCGTCCGACACGGCGCAGGCCGGGAGAGTGAGGGAGCGCAGGTGTCTGAGTTTAGCCAAGCTGGCACACAGATGGTTCTTGCCGTCCAGCGTCGGGGTGGCTTCATGATGATAATGTCTGTGCATCAGGTTCAGGTGTTTGATGTTGGAGCAGCCGTCCGCCAGCTGGCTCATGGTCGCCGCCACCAGCTGATCCTCCACGCTCCGGGACTCGGCGTACGGGCCGTGGTTGATCCCGCTGAGGTTCAGGCTGGTGAGCTGCGCGGCGTCTCGGACCCCCCCGCCCAGCAGCGACTGGATCGCCTGCGGCCAGAGCGTGGGGCAGCGGCTGAAGCTCAGGTGGTTGGGGCTGTTCCCCTCCAGAGCTCGCTTCAAGGACAGAGGATCCAGCCAGGAGCGAGGCAGCTGCAGGGCCACCAGGTCGCCCCGCTGACTCAGGCTCTGGGCCAGCGCCGGGGCGGCGGGCCAGTGGGCGGGGTTAGGACCGGGGATCGACACGAGGAAAACCCGAAGACGCTTTGGGACATTGACGCTGAAGACTGCCAGGTAGAGGAGGAGCAAGGTCTGGTTTACCTGAGAACATCAAAGCAGATACAGATCATTTTCACAATGTGAGTTGTCAGTGTCGGTCAGTGTGGTCTCAGATCCACCCGACCTTGTTCCGGAGAGCCTATTTTTCTCTGTACGATCACAAACTAACTAGTCTTTGACACAGATGCTGTATTTGGACAGAATTGCAGTCCATTCACCCAGTTGCAACCAGCAATGTAACAACTCTGGCCTTTTTCAATGTAATGAAATCCATAACAGTGTAATAAATCTTATGTTATAATAATGAATAATAATGATCTAATAACATTTTGTCAGTAGTTTGGTACATGATTGAAGTTGTATTAAAAAGTCCTTTCAAATTGTAATAACTTCAAGTATTAACTCAAAAATACATACAATATATATAGGACAGTATTTCTTGGAAATAAAAGCACATTTTGTTCAGTCTGCTTTTGAAAATAGTCATCATATTCATTTATTGAAGATACATACTCCACAACTCTGTCACTCATGCTTGTATAAAAAAAACAACTTTTCACTATTTTATTACGTTACTGGCCTTATTATATTTAAAATGGCCAAAATAATATTACATTATTATTAGTCATTATTACATGATTTGTTGTCATTCTGAAAATGTGTGTAGATAACTGGATGAAAAACATCTATTAAAAATATATGGAATGTCAAATTAATGAAAGCTTCACACTTTGATTTATATAAGGATGAATTAAAATTACATTCATTGTTTGTTTGTTTCCTTTTCATTTCTTTCGTTGTTGCTGTTTTTAGTTTCCTGGAAGTTGAAGTTTGTTTTGTTTGTTTTGTTTTTTTCTTCTTTGTCTTTTGTGTGGCTCGAAATAAAGACCTTCATTCATTCATTCAATGGTAGTGTATTTTTTTGAGATGCACCTGCACACACAGAAAGCCTCACCTCTCCTGGCGCCAGCCTGGCAGTGAACTCCTCCAGCTGCTGGTAATGTGGCACGCTGCTCTGACCCACCATCAACTGGCAGGACACTCCGACCCCCTCTCTGGTCACATCTGGGATGTCAAACTGCAGCATCAGCCTGCAGCACAAAAACAATGAAAACAATGCATGATTCTGGATTTGTCAATAAATCTCAGTAATCCCAAAGAGTCGTACTTGCGGAGCTGGGCGCAGCACGGCACCACGCCGTAGCTGGGCGTCAGCAGAGTCTGCCGGAGCTCCGACAGGCGGCTCAGTGCATCCACCGCCTCGGAGCCGAGCTGAGCGGAGTTGAAGCTCGGCGTCACATCAAAAGCGAGCGACGTGAGCGAAGAGAGCGAGGAGAGGAGACGGGACAGACGGGGGGAAGAGAGGCGACACCCGGTGACATCAAGGTGTGTCACCCCTCTGCAGCGTGTGAGCTGCTCCATGGTGGAGGAGGACAGCCAGTAGCACCCATTCAGGCTGAGAGACTGCACGTGACTGCGAAGATGCCTCAATACAGACCGAACTGACGGATCATCAGCCTATAAGGAGGGGAAAAAGGAAGATCAAATGTTTCTCTTTATCCTTATTCATTGAAATGCTGCTTTTCCCCCGCCAGTTTTCAGGGGCTTTTACCTGATATTCCTCAGACAGGCTGACGTTGGTGAGCAAGGTCTTGTCATGGCACAGGACGTGCAGCTTGTGACAAACATTGGCCACGTTGAGCAGCAGGTCACACACCGGGACGTGGCGGAGGATGCACAGCAGGATCTCATCAGACAAATCGGACATGCCCACCGACGTGGAGCACATGTTGTCGTCATCGCACACAGCCTGAGACAGACAAACGTGAGACACGTCAACCTCCGATGCTTTGAGATCACTCAGCTTCAGAGGAGGCTTCATCCGATGCTACAAAGGCAAAGCTGCAATGATCAACTGGAAATTATTCAAGAGCTGATAGAGAGATCAAACAATCTTCTTTAAATCAAACAAATAGAAATCCTATTTTTTCAGTTAGCTGGTGGGGCCACACAGTAGGGTATTAGTTAGACTCACTAAAACAATATCATCGGAGTGAATCCAGTCTGAGGGGCCCTCATATATGGAGATTACATATGAGGTTTATTAGTGAATTTAAAACTTCCTTCAGATGTGAATGTGAACCTGAGACCAGCTCCAGGACTAAGTGATTTAGGTTTGTTCAAGCAGCATATAGAGGTGGATGGATGGTTGATCTAGTGGCATTCTAGTGTCATGAGACAGGAGTCCCGAAACAAAGGAAAAAAATACTTTGGAGGCAAAAACTGAAACTGATGCTGAGTCAGAGAAAATGAAAAAAAATTTTTTTTTAATGTGTTCAAGTGTAGTATTGGTAATCAATGGATCAGCCTGTTTTCTGAATGATTTTTGTTTAAAATATGTACTGTATTTTCTAACAAGACACTCCTTCCTCATAGCTATATTAAGCTATGCCTGTGACTCTCATTACAATATATACAGCTCAGTTAACTCAGCAGAACTCATATATAGAAGAAATACATGATGAAAGCACATTTCTTAATTTAAGGAGAGTTGTCCTGTAATGTTAAAAAAACATATTTCAGTACACAAAACTGATCTGTGTACCATTCAAATTTAGCATGAATAAGATTCTAAAAATAAACGGAGATTCCTGCCATCAGGGCTTTAACCACTAGCCAAAGTATATGTCCAGTCATCCTCAAATGCTGTAATAATAACGGGAGTGCATCAAGACCAGTGTGAAGAAAATATTTCACAAACTGTACACCCCGAAAACGTTTAAAAACAGCAGTGGGTATGTGTATTTATACAAAAAACTTGGCTGAAAAGTTGACTTAAATATGGGTGAAGCCGAACCGGAGCAGACTAGCGTCAATGTTAGCTGATGTTGCTTCAGGGTTGGTCTGCTCGGCGACACCGCTTGCTCCACCTGGACGTGTCAGTCAGCGCTCCCACCTGTACAATCTGTCGGTCCATGTCCTCCGAGAGAACCCACGCAGGCCCACTCATGATCACGGGAGTTTCAGCTGTTCATATGTCCAGACATCGAGCCATGACCCAACCGAGCCGCCTCATAGTCAATGTCTGACAGCGCGGACCGAGTTTGGTGCTGCACACATCGGAGGGGATTCACTGACGGACACATCTCCTGTGTGTACGTCGACGACTCCGCCATATTGGACCGGGCAATTGTTAAATCAGATGCGCTCATTCATTCTCAATTCATTTTTTTAACCTGAAAATCAGTTTCCTCGCCTAGGTAGAAACCATACAGAGGGCTGAAATAACATTTTCTCTTTTTTGCTTTAATATCCACAATATTCTGCGGATGTAAATTGCTTTTTGGGCAATTTTCAGATGATTGCATTGCGCCACTAATCGATCTTTGTGCAAAGATCTATCGATGGTGCTGCACATTTTACACACATATAACTTTGATTCAGCAAATTATAATAGTGTTATTTTATTTAAAATGTAGTATCTTATTTCAACATTTACATGCTATTACAGTTTGCAGTCATTTGTTTGGAATTTATGTACACGCTGTATTGTTATTTCATAACGGTTGTTAATATAATTTGACATGTTTACTATAGCTACAGGGGTGTTTCTAGACCCCCTGGGGGCCCTAGGCAAGAGGGACTATGGGGCCTCTCAGGCCCAGAATCATGATGAATGAAGTCCAGCACGAAGGATCAGCAAAGAAATACTTTAATTAATAGCGTTGAAAATGTAGTCATAATCCGTGCCGCAGTTTGGAAGTTATGTTGTTAACAGACAGACAAACAAACAAACCATGGTGATTACATTACCACCACTGGCAGAGGTAAGTATGTGCTCTAAGTTTGTCATATCACAGAAGTGTGTTGTTAACCACGCTGTCAAATAATGTGAATGATTATATACAGACTTTATTAATGTGTTTTGAAGAAAATGGTTGAAATCACTTTGCACGGACTCCGCTAACTTTTCTGATGCTTTTTTATAATATAACACACATAGCCTACACATTCTCACTTACCACTATCATTTTTTTTCCTTTTCATCCTCTTCTTGATTTTTCTTCTCTTAGCGTGCCCTGAGAGATATGTCCGCTTCATTTTGTGTGTTTGACAACACTGACTGCACTTTGATGCAAGGCTTACAGTCATGTCGGCCCCAAGCCCCATGCAAACTGGCAGGGCTCTCAAGTCTCACGCACTGAGCGTGACAGTCACACATTTCGGTCTTTTGTCATGCACTCATACCACACATTGTATTTCTCATGCTGAAAAGAAAAATACTGGTAAATTTGTCTGGTGCACCGCTGCTATGGAACTGGGAGGACTGAAACACATCTGCAAGCCTCTCACTTACCCGTCCATCAAAAAAAAGGGGGGGGGGGGGGGGGGGGGGCAGGGGGTGCAGTCATTCTTTATCACCCATCATCCAGTCAGCTCTGTGAAACTCCTGTGTATATTTTTTTGTGTTTCTCAGATTTTTCTATTATATTGTACGTATGTGTCTGTCTTAACTGTAAATTATATTTATTAATTTATATCTGTTATTATTATTATAGTCTACATATGTACCTGTTTTAAAAGTATATTTGAATTATATTTAATTTATATCTGTTACTTATATTCGTTATTTATTTAATTATATCTCTCTTAGATGTATATGTAAATTATTAATTTATATCTGTTAGTTTATATCTGTTATTTAATATATCTGTCTTAAATTTCTATTTAAATTATATTTAACTATGTCAGTTAGCTTACGTCTGTTATTTAATTATATCTATCCTATATTTATATTTGAATGAAAATAAATTTTTTTATTTATGGTTGGGCTTTGTAAATTTCACATTTCACATTTCTATTCCATTTATATTTATTTTCTCTGTGCTGCTGGAACACTGCATTTTCCCCCTGTGGGACAAATAAAGGACTTTCAATCAATCAATCTAAATTATTCAAATGTCGCTGTGTGATAACATGAGACAAGGCACCAATCAAATTTGATGTCTAACTGTAGATAGCATTTCTACATTTGCAAAAGAATAATGAAACACAATAGATGTATGACAACAGATATCTGTACTTCCATTTAAAAGCTGCCTTTGAATGCTCAGGAGTTAGGACTCTGTAGCTCTGTCACTTCACGTGACTCACTTTACACCAATATGGTTCCTTTTTTCTGTATGAAAATGTCATTTAGAACTTTCCTGACTGAGGAGTTTGCAACAATGTATCGTTTAAAATGACGTCATCATCTAATTTGACCTAGATATGCAAATGAGCCTTGATACAAATAACAAGATGACAGAACGTTACTAAATGAGGAGTTGGCAACAATGTGTCAGTTTTAAAGGTCTTGGTTTTTTTTCAAAACACAATAAAGTGCATCATATTCAATTTAATAATTTAATGTAAATATTAACATTTCACAATATGCACTTTCATTTAAATCATTTTGACATTGTGATATGTGTAACACAACTCACCATTCAGTTAAATTCAGAATCAATAAGGTTCCTTCTTTCTTTGCACAAACTTCATGTCATCTCAGGTGGACTTCGGAGGAGGAAAAACCAGGCTGGAAGCAGTGGATAACAGTGCCATGGCAGCAGCGCACCAGACAAATTTACTGGTATTTTTTCAGCGTGAGAAATACCATGTGTGGCGTGAGTGGGTGGCAAAAGACCGAAATGCGTGACTGCCACGCTCAATGCGTGAGATTTGAGGCATGTAGCCGACTTGGGCCGAGTTGATTATGGCCGACTTGACTGTATCCCGATGCAAGCCGGGTAGTAGTGGGGCCCCATTAGGTAGGTTCCCGACGTGTCATTGTAATGTATTGGGGGGGGGGGGGTTCAAGTTGTATCGCTGATATCCGCGGGGCCCCCTACTAGCAACTAACCTGTGAGTACTTGGAAAAGGGCCCCGTTTAATTTAATTTAATTTAATTTAATTTAATTTAATTTAATTTAATTTGTCATTGAAATTGACTGATGTCAGCAGTCGCTCGGGGCCCTAGGAAAATGCCTGTGTTGCCTACCCCTTAGCGACACCTCTGCCTGGAGGCAGATCTGCTGGACTCTACTGTACCACTCATTGCCTGGGAATTACCTTCATTCCTTTCCTATGATGATGACCCACACTTCTATCTCCTATCCAGTGAAATCTCATTGTATTACCATTTATTGTTGAACTGTTTCACATCAAACCTGAAATGCAAGAGATTGATTGAATGAGATTAAGTTAGTATGAGTTTGTAAACGTCAGCCCATGCCCTTTCGTAGTGTGCACATGCTATTTCTCATCAAACTGATTAAATTCAGTGTATATACCATACATCTATCATATGTTGTCATCCCTCAAAAATTCCTGCACCCCTCTCACTATAAATATTTTGTTAAACTGATATTAAAAGTTCTATCCTATGGACCTGTTCATAGCTGACAGAGTGACACATTTTAACTGAAACTTAAATGATGAGAGTTTGATTTTGCAGATGTTTTCATTCATTTTCAAGCTGCTAGTTTAAAGCAAATTCCACTGGTCTGTTCACAGTCTAAGAACACATGCTTTTAACTAAATACTTTTCTAATTATCTAATTATTGAAATTGCTTTACTACAGCCTGTCTCTGCACACACTTTTTAACAGTACTGGCTACAGTGATACAGCAACTGTATACAGATAATTCAGCAAAAGACTTGTGCATGTGTGAAAAGCTCCCTTCATTTAATGAGATTTTGGCATGTCTGATATTTGTGGGCTGTCACTGATTTGGGATTGGAAACGGTTTTGCACATGCTGAGATATCTGCAAGGACCTGTAAATGTCTGACTTTACCTCCACTTCCACCTTTTAGATTATCCTGGTCAAGACAGGCATTTGTGAAAAATAGCATTTTCTCTTGACTAGCAGTCTCACATCGCTATCATACATTACAGGACCCAGGTGTACCACAGCATGACAAAAATGACATTTACTACAGATTGAGAGCAGATTAGGGGGCTCAGCTGGTGGACCAGGTTATCTTCCAATCACAATTCTGTTCTCATTCTGTCCTTATGTTATAGTGCACTTGTGCAAGTTGCTCAACTCAATTGCTTCTGATGGAAGCACCTTGTTTCCACTGGTGTTTTAGAGTGAATGTATCAACAGTGAAGAGTCATGAAAGCTGAGTGAGTGCAGTCAGCTTCTTGGGCAAAACTGTTGCAGAGTAGAACATGTCAATGAAGTCCGAGGTGAAAACTAATCTGGTAGGGAATGCAATACATGCTCAGAACTACACAAGTCAGCTGTGGTACCAAGTTAGGTGCTTTTCCTGCAAGGGTGTAAATGAGTAATAGAAGTACTCCACATACCAGTATAACAATTGAGCTCATTAGTGAGGCTAGATTGGCAGGTTTCAGTTAATAACCAAATTAGAGTGCAATTACTGGTGCCATATCAGACATGTCTAACGGCCAAATGGTTGTGCTTCAAAGCTGGAACTGTTTAAAAAAAAAAATAAAATAAAAAGCCGTTTCACCCAGTACAGCAGCTGAAAGTGAATATTCTTGATTAAAGAGACCAGATAGTCAAAGTGGAATCTCAGACATGTGCGCTTTATTGGGTTGTTGTGTACACCAGAGGCCTTAAGCCCCATGCACAAACCTTCATAACACCCTCAATACAAGGTAGAAGCTTTGTCTCATGATGACCAAAACAAACTTGACCAAGTACCGCTTAAGGCTGAAAGTACAAAAACAGAACAAAAAGTTTCAGATTATATAATTTACATATTAAGCAATACTACAGTTCTGTTGGGCAATGGGCCCACCAGAGAATAAACCTTCATAGAGGCAAATAAGGTGGTGAACACAGACATTTGGAATGATCTACACAAACACGACAATGGACATCATGTTCCTCACATTCACACCGCCTGGGAACGCTCTGTACTTCCTGCAGAGTTTCTCCCCATCAGGGGGCATGGTGCCATAGCCAGAGTGATGAGGAAAAATGGAAGTGGTGTTGTGGGCTCCGCATACACCAGTGTGTTGGTGTAGGCATGTATGCAGAGCCAGTCGTTTGGATTTGTAGCAGTGTGTTTTGGGAGTGGGGGACCGACAGTCTGTTTAGAAGCACTTCCTGTGGACGATGCTGGGGCCGGACTCGTCGTACTCCTGCTTGCTGATCCACATCTGCTGGAAGGTGGACAGAGAGGCCAGGATGGAGCCGCCGATCCATACAGAGTACTTCCTCTCTGGTGGGGCAATGATCTGAAGGGGAGAAAGATGGGCTGTAATTAGTACAGTCAATCCACAAGTGCAATAAACAACTTTGTCCACCGAGTGGCAGTAGAGAGTTTTGTAGAACATGTGTAGAATTTTACCTTGATTTTCATGGTGGTGGGTGCCAGAGAAGTGATTTCCTTCTGCATACGGTCAGCAATGCCAGGGTACATTGTGGTGCCTCCAGACAGCACAGTGTTGGCGTACAGGTCCTTACGGATGTCAACATCGCACTTCATGATGCTGTTGAATGTAGTCTCATGGATACCGCAAGACTCCATACCTGTGAGCAGCAAGTGAAAAGTCAGGTTTACTTGGAACGTGAACTCATTTCATCCTAGTAGATACAGCAATTTTTCAAACATGTTTCTTACCAAGGAAAGAGGGCTGGAAGAGAGACTCGGGGCAACGGAACCTCTCGTTCCCGATGGTGATGACCTGTCCGTCAGGCAGCTCGTAGCTCTTCTCCAGGGAGGAGGAAGAGGCAGCAGTTCCCATTTCTTGCTCAAAGTCCAGTGCAACGTAGCACAGCTTCTCTTTGATGTCACGGACAATCTCACGCTCAGCTGTAAATAAAGATATTTGAGTCAGTTTTTTCAGTACAATATTAAGTTACAGTAAGGTTAGTTTAAAATTAAAGGAGGCTCACCTGTAGTGGTGAAGCTGTAGCCCCTCTCAGTCAGGATTTTCATGAGGTAGTCTGTGAGGTCCCTGCCTGCCAGGTCCAACCTGAGGATGGCGTGTGGCAGAGCATAGCCTTCGTAGATGGGCACAGTGTGAGTGACGCCATCACCGGAGTCCATGACGATACCAGTGGTACGACCGGAGGCATACAGGGACAGCACAGCCTGGATGGCCACGTACATGGCGGGGGTGTTGAAGGTCTCAAACATGATCTGGAGGAGAGCAGAATATAACAGGTAAGCCACAGAATCAATGACACACAGTGGTTAGTACAGTCAAACTGCACACTGGTTTGTCTAGTGTAACGCCATACTAAGATTAGTCATTTTAAAACAGGAAAGGTCATTGTGACCACAAGTTGAAGAGCAGCAGCCTCTTGCACCATGCAGACACACTGGTGTAGTTAGATGCTGGTCTACTTATGTCAAACCTAGAATGTAAACTGAACTGCCCATGCTGCAACAAAGTGCAGTACGATATAAACCTGAAGCACCCGCAGAGAGGAAATCAGCTCAGGGCAGAAGAAACCTGCAGGTTGAAGGAGCAGGAGGAAATTGACAGATTGAGGAGAAATGCCAACAAGGCCCTACGGTGGGGGGGTCCTGATTGAAGAACTGTGTCAGTTTGAAGCCTTGTTTACCTGAGTCATCTTTTCCCTGTTGGCCTTGGGGTTCAGGGGAGCCTCTGTGAGCAGGACTGGGTGCTCCTCGGGGGCAACTCTCAGCTCATTGTAGAAGGTGTGATGCCAGATCTTCTCCATGTCGTCCCAGTTGGTGACAATACCATGCTCAATGGGGTACTTGAGGGTCAGGATTCCCCTTTTGCTCTGTGCCTCATCACCAACATAGCTGTCTTTCTGGCCCATTCCAACCATCACACCCTGGGGGAGGAGAGAAAGGTAAACGTGATTACACATTTAAATTGAAACAGCAATATTTCAAAAAGCAAGCTTTATGCAGCATGACCGAGGAGATTTACCTGATGTCTGGGGCGTCCAACAATGGAGGGGAACACAGCACGTGGAGCATCATCTCCTGCAAAGCCAGCTTTGCACATACCAGATCCATTGTCAACAACGAGGGCGGCAATTTCGTCTTCCATTTTTTTTTTCCTGTGTGGAGAGGAGAGGAAAAAAAAAAAGTTAAAGCAGCTGCTGAGTGACAAGTGCGTGCAACATCTGGCAAACATTAACCGAGTTAAATCCCTGTCATGATGCAGACTGGACGCTGGATGTCGCAGTCCAGAGCCGCAGCTGGGAGACAAAAGGCGGTTTCTCTCTGGGTCTGGCCATGGCCATATAAGGCAAAAGTGAGCGCAGCTTAGAGACGGCGGCAGACCGGCCCGGAAGCCGCCCCGTGTGTCTTTAAACCTCAGATGGCACCGACAGACGGCCACTCCCTGCACCGGGACCGCCTGAACCTTTATCCTCCCTCTCCCCCCGACCCACAGGACTAAGGAGAATAACCTTGAAAGTCGTTTAACCGGTTAAAGTTGATCCCATTATCTCATTCATCAGGTGTAAGAAGACACACCGTTACAGGGGGGCAGACGCATGAAAAACTTGACTTTATTGCCGGATTACTGTAATGTCTGAACCCATTTTAATCACTTTCGAGGGCAACTTTGTCTTTTGTGTCTAATCAAGGCAATCTGCCGCCGGCCGGCAGAAATCAGACACCGGAGCTGCGGACCGTGCCAGAGAGGATGCTTACATGTAAGCGATAAGGTCAAGGCTTTTCAACACAGGCTGGCTTCAAGACTGATGAACTGATGACAGCTTCGAGCAGCAGAGTCATTTCTCCACACTTTCACCGCATTATATAAACACTATCGAGACCGCTGCACAGCTTAAAAAAAAATTACAAACGCATGTAAGACAAACTTCAGGTAAACCTCACTACATACCCACACTGTGAAACGCCTAATGATTTAAACCGGTTTTCTGCATGAAATGCGTGCATAAAATATGGTTAAAGACAAACTTGGGATGGAGCAGCTTTCTTACCTGTGTTAGGGAGGGCTGTCGGTGCAGGAGGACTGTGTCTGAGCTGTACACTCCAGAGGACTGTCGGAGGCTGACTGCAGTGGAGGCCAATAAACTGCAGGCTTTTATCGGCGCTCGCGCTGCAGCCCCTCTCCATATAAGGAGAACTTTCCGCACGGCGCGCTCTGATTGGTTCCGCTGCATCCACTGGGTGTGGCGCGGTTCTGCGCTCTGACATGACAGCGGGGGACAGGCACCAGGAAAACTAACCTATATCCTCCAAAAAGTTATCCATCTGAGGCCCTTCCCTGCTTAATTACACCTTTTATCCAAAACCACATTGTTAGAAGAGCAGTGATATAAGCACGATTCATATGAATGCAACACATGACAAAATCCTTCTGTTTAATAACATGATTCTTGAATGTGAGAAGTAAAAATGTGCACATATCCCTATTTGCTGCAACATTTCTTGCAGCAAGCCCAGATGTAAATGTCGTAATTCGGGGTACTGTATGATAGCCATAATCATTAATATTGACAGAAGACGTTGTTTTCTGATTGGATCGATCGTTCGTTTCCATCCATTGCCATTTATATTCGTGCATTACAAAAATAAGACACAAAACACAAGTAAAGTGGACACACACACACACACACACACACACACACAAACCATCACCCCTTTTTGTCAACATACATGCTTTGTCAATTTCTGAACTGATAGCTTTCTTATAGTTCTTAATATTAGCTGTTAGTCCATGGGAAATCAAAACTCTTTCTTTGCATGTTAAATGTTTTTAATTTGAAAAATCTGATCAGCTTTTATATTTAATCCTCTACACATATGCACATTGTCACTACTACTTTTACAAAAGTTTCTGTTGTAAATTGTAAATAGCAATTAATTTGTATGCTTTGGGTCTTTTATCATGCTCTCACAACATAAATGAAAGCATCATGCAGGGAAAAGACATTCTGCTGAACCCGATCTTTCCCACTGTGGCCTTCTGGTACCCTCCAGGGGAGGCCCACCTCACAGTTTTGAAAACCTTTGATCCAAATGAGAACTAGACTGCACCATTTTTTGTAAAGCAAAACTGTCTTGACCCTCTGCAGATGCTCATTAGCAGTGACACAAGCAATTGGGTGATGACAATCCCAGGGTCACTGATCGCGCCGTTAACACCATGCCTGACACCTTTGCCCCAGCATACCGGTGGGGCTCTCTTGCACATAGACACACATGCAGAGCAGCGTAACAGTGATCTAGGGAATCAAGCTGAGATATGTTGACAGCAAAGCTCTGGAGGCCGTAAATCTCTTATCTCTTATCAACTCCACTGATTGAGCTGCAGTAAACGGGCGTGTCTCTTGGAAATGTACCTGTATATGGCAGTGAGGCGATGCATAATTTATTCATTAATCAGAAGCATGACACATGCAGGTATCTCTGATCATGTACTCAGAATGAAGCACAGCCACCTGTTATCCTTATATGATTTTTTTTTTTCATGTGAGAGTATGATCCTCATGCAAAAGTTTATCTTATAAGTTGACCAGAGACTAAGTGGGTGGGTCGGGGTGCAGTTTTAACTCAATAAGGGCACCGGACAAAGACTCATAAACTTACACTAGGAATTCTCACTGGCTCTATGTGTTCCTAATAAGGATATATGGGAGCTGGCTCTCCAAAAGGGACAGGATGTAGGTTTTTACAATGCTTCGCCTGTGTAGATGCCTGCAGGAAGTGACCACATAGATGTGCAAACATCCACACTCAGACATCCATACTGCATATCATCAGGTGTGGAGCAGCTAAGGACAACGTATGGGGGGGCGGTGAATGAGCTGATCAGGGAATTGACTCTCAGCCCTGTTATCCTGCTCCAGACAGACACTATGAGCGCACACACACACACACACACACACACACACACACACACACACACACACACACACACACACACACACACACCCAAGTATAGACGCAGGACAGGACAGCCATCCCTTTAAGAGGTCCTTTGGATGACGTCCATATAAGGAGATATTGGAGCAAGTCACATGGGGGGAAGAATGCACTGCTCAGGTCATGTGACCAGTCTTAGGAAATGAATGAATCTCCCTATTTAGGGTTGTTTGTGGGCTTGCTCCTGAAAGCTACTACCATTTATCTTGCTTCATGTTTGATCTGTTTGGAACAAGGGCAAAAAACTACATTTCTTCCTCGCACCCGCGTCTTGATTCCTTTCTGTCAGGAATTTCTCATTTTTTTCCTCTGAACACTCATGCCATTCGTTGATCCCTTTCAAAACTCCGCACGCGTGCATGACTCAAGCATGCATTGCAACACACATATACAAGCTCCCCGCCTGTATTGCTCACTCGGAGTCAGAGAAACTCTCAGGCCTGGCTCTGAGCTCTGACTAAGACCGTATATGGAAGAAGCCCAGCAGGTAGCTTCTGTCCGCTTTTCACTATCTCTCTCTCCCTCTCTCTCTCACTCACTCTCTCTCACACACACACACACAGACACACACACACACACCCTTGAACACCCAAACTCAGAATCACTTGCCTTCTCAATCTACCGCGTTTCCTGGGCCCTTTAATCATTTGCTTTGATTGTTTTTTTTTACATCACTCTCAATGAGTCATACAAGGTCATACCAGTCATTTATGGCATTGCATTCCAGCTGGGTGTCTGACACAACACTGGGAGGTGTGGCTCATGACTAGCATTTGTGTAATCGATTGAGAAACAAGAAGGTTGGACAGTTTTATTCCCCTTCAATACATAACCAAAGATACTAACTTCATAATAGAAAGGTACACCTGGAACCTGTTCAGAGTCTCAAGCCATCTGCACAGTTTAACACAGAAACACTTAGTTTTACTTATTTTAAAGGAAGTGACTGATTAAAAGAATATGTGGCCCCTCGGGGAGGTCACAGGTTTATTTGTGCCCAGCCCAAGCCATGAACACAGGAAGATCAGAGTTAACTTACACACTGTTGTTGATTCTGAAATGCCAGAGTTGGTATTGAAAAAGTTAAGTTCTGTGTTTGTGTGAAGTCAGCGTCGACAAGCTTTGAATGCAGCAGTGTTTAACACACTGATTGAACATGTGAGTCCACATGGACATTCCTGCTCAAAGTCAAAGCTTTCTTGAAATATTCAATCGGCAAAAATTGACAAAATTGACTCTTAAATATTCCTTAACCAAAATCTAATCAGTGTGTCCTTTGATTGATTTCCTAAGCACGTTGTGTTTTTTTTTTTTTAATATGAAAAGTGCATTATAAAGTTTGATTGATTGGAATTACATACACAATATCAATTTTCATACCACATACAGCCCAAATTGATTTTAATTAGGCCTGGGCAGTAAAGACTACATAATGTAATTTTATTCCTCCGAATAAAGGCAAAGACACAAGAAGGCATACCTTTCTGAAAACATTTAATGGTCCATTTTCACAAAATTTAAAATTTCAAAAGAAAGAAACGTGCTTTCTGAATCTTTAACAGTGTCTCTCTTTAAGCTCATTCTTTTAGTCACACAAATTCTGCAGCTTTAAGCCAACATTATTTCACAAACACCACTTTCATGCTGTAATATGGTTTGTAACAAAAGTAGAAGGTTTTTGCTGATGCAGAAATTGTCGCCATAAGAAGGTCACTTGTGGCTCTCAGCCTTGTGTATTGCCCCCTTGACCCAATGGAAAATTCAGGAATAGCATTAATTTCCTTTAAAAACTCGCAGCTGTTTTCTTTGTAACTTTCAAGATTTATACAAGGTCATTCCACAGTCAAACTGGATCCTCCTGCTGGTCGGTTTTGGGCTGGTGGGCCATATTTTTGATATCCTTGGCCTATTCTAAGCCTTACCACGTTATGGAAAGAAATTTATAGAAAGACAATATGTCTTATAAACAAACAAACAAAAAAAAAGGTTTTCTAACACTCAGTCAATGCAACTTTGGTTTTATGGTGACGTTATAAGACATTTCTCCAAACCAGTCTGGAAACTTCCCAAAAGTTTAAATTATTTAGGTAGGCTCCATGCAGAAAAAAGATTTGGTGTTTTATGCTGTGAATTGTTGGCACTTTTGATGTTTGTTAACCCTTTAGGAGAACTTAAGCAATACTGAAAAAAAGTCATTTTTCAATCTCAAAACATAATTTAAAGCACATGTATTCTTGCTCAAAGTAGAAATATTTATCAAAACTATAACTGCGTCACACAGACATACAGCCAGCTTCTGGACGCCGCACTGTAGATTCAAACTAAACAACAACTGTACAAACTTTTAAACTTATGTACACATTTACATTGTGTTTTACATATCTTTTAATTAACAACACATTCAGACGTTAGATTCACCGTACAAAAATCCACACAATAGCAAGTGAAGCAGGGCATATCTGGTTCTCCTTCACGGGTGTCAGGCAGTCCAGCTCCTCCCCAGATCTACCAGCTCCATGCCTTCGCAGTACGACCGCGGTCGTGACACCCTGACCTGGTTACACAGGGGAACAACACATTATCGCGTAATGAAAGTTGATACACGATTCTCTCCCTCCTAAACCCTTGAGCTCACCGCACGCATAGTCCAACACTCACTGTGGGTGTCCGGTGAGAGGCCAGTTGCTGCAGGAGTGGGAAGGGAGTCCAGTGAATGGGTTCGACCGGCCAGCTGCACACGGAGAGATCACTGGCCTTACCCGAGTCCAGCACACCATCCCCCACACTCATCTCACTCCCCCTCCAACCATACTGGGAGCTGCGAGGACACAGAGACCAAACCTGTTACCTGCACGGTCATTTATTTCTTCTTGTTCCAAACATTTTGCCTCAATACAAAATGTGTTTAGTTAAGAAATAACTGGACACGTAGTTTGATGACTGAGCTTGTAGAGGTGAATTACTAATATTTTCTATAAAAAGCCTTCATGCATGCTCTGGTGTGTCTTTTGTTTTTGTGTATCATTCATAGTATTGATCTCTCAATATCTCCACATCAACTGTTTATAGTTGAGGAACTCTTGTTTCCTTTCATCTCTCTCCTCAGTAAAACTCTGGGAATATCTCAAAATCAGCCCTCTATGCTGATTAACACACAGGAAGTTTCAGCCACGGAAAGGCCAGATATGTCCCTGAGGAGTTACAAGAAAAACTGGTCAAATAGCTCTCATATAACCGCTGTTGGGCACCAATGAATTTAATTTCAAATGTAAGCTCATATGGATGTTTCGTGCACTCTAGGCACATCCATTATTCAGAGGATCCTATGAGAATTCGGCCTTCGTGTAAACCCACTGCAAAGAAATCAGATGGAGAGCATCAAGGAGAAGGAACTGCGGACGCGAGACCAGTCTGGACGCAGAGAGCTGACAGATGGCGTTCGCATATGAAATTCTCACTACGAAGCACGGTGTGATGATGTGGGAGACGCCAGCATGGTGAGAATTCAAGACAAACTTGTCTGACACAACAATCTGCAGGGACACGTAATCCCATCTGGTTTACACTCCGGCGTGTTTCGACAGAATGAGCATAACACACACCTTCGGGATGTGAGGACTCTTTGGTCCAACTCAACCCATCTCTCATTCACAGTATTTCACTAAACAAAGACAGAGAGAAAAGCAGCCAACCAAAATTCAGCAATATGTGGGAACTATTTCTGGACTGCTGGAAAAGCTCCAGATGATGACACGAGGACTGAGTGAATGTGGAATGGTGTTACTGAGGGAAGAGGCGGCTTTTGATCTAAAAATGAGTTTAGACCAAACACCTCCAATATATAGATGCAGCTGAGAAAATTCAGTAAGTTTCAATAACATATTCACAGTTGTAAGTAAATGTTTCTTTTAGGAAAAACAAAAAATCCAGTTCAATATGCATTCTTTTCTAGTTATTGGGTTCCTTTACTATTAAATCTACCTTTATATATCAGACATGCCTCTTCCTTTTCACTTTAAAACACATCTTAAAACCTACTCTTTTTTTTTTTTACTTGCTTTTGACGCAGCATGAATCATTGATTTGATCTGTTTTTGTTGTTTTTAATCTGCTTTTATTTCTTTTAGTTGTATCTTATAGCTTTATTTCTTATGTTTTGAATCATACTTCTAATGTACAGAGTATTTTTTTAACCATGGTTGTGTGAAAGTTTTTTTTTTTTTAGATCTAAAGTTGGTATGGAATTAAAAACTTTCCACAAAAACCTAAAATTGCCCCACGTACTCATTTAGAGGCTTCAAACATCTGTCTGGCATTTGTTCCTTTTGCACTGTGATTTGGTCAACTTCCCCAGATTTGCTGGATTCTTGTGTTTTCTTTCGGAGGTCAGTTGACACTCATCGAAGCTGCAACTTCTGAACAGTGCAGCATTCTCTTTTCAACCATTCCTTTGTGCGGCTGGGTGTGTGTGTTTTGGCTCATTGTGCTGCACGAAAACAAAAAGTCTCCACCACAAAGTGAGTTTTCTGACACAGGTCACCACATTTCTGTCTGACTTGTCTCAGGTTTCAGTGCATCCAGAACGAGAAGGAGCGGAGCAGTCCCACAGCAAAGAACAGCAGACCAGAGAAACACTGCTTTAAGCGCCTTTCGGTTGACTTTGCCTCAGCCTATGAGAGCCAGCTGGGTTTGGCGTAAACCACAGACTGAGACAACTGTAGATTGATTCAGCTCTACATCAACCTGTGGGTTTCTTTTTCCCATGATTTGTAAAAACAATCACAGACTGCTTGCAATGATATTTCTTCTTGGCTCCACATCTAGAAAGAATTTAAAGGGATTTGTGACTGAAATGTATTGATGACAATACTATTGGTCACAATTTAAACATGTTTAAATTGAGTCCACATAAAATTATTTTATTTGCTCTTGATTACTTTGAAATATCTTCAGAATTGTTTCCAAACAATTTTGCATAAGATAAACACTGTGACATGTAAGTGATTATAACTGAGTGAGTGTTGTTGTGTACCTGTGAGGGTAGATGGTATTGATGTGTGTCCCGTGGCTGGGGCAGGTGGAGGCCAGCGACAGCGTGTCGTCGTGGTAACAGCAGGGGCGGTCGAGCGCCCGCAGATGCAGTAGGTCGTTGGAGCGCGCGAAGGCCGGATTGTCCAGCGAGTCTGCCGATCCCGCCCACGAGCGCAACCAGAAGCGACCCGACAGCTCGTCGAAGTGGTTGAACCTGCGATAGCTGCACACAACAAAGCCTGGGAAGTTTAAAAACAGTCATAATATGTGCTGTATTTGCTTATTGGTTCACTCTAATTCAACTATAATTTTTTGATATTTCTTTGACCAAATTAAACGGCTACATAAATGTAGCGAAATGAACAACAGTCCATCGTTACTATGAAGGGGAAACCCTTGAATCTTTGGAGGATGACTCTTACTAAACGGCACCATAATGTCCTCACGAGTAAGAGGTTTCTGTTTGAAACTGTCCACAAAGCTTCTCAGAGAGTTTTAGCGATGAACAAAGGACTCCTAAGATGAGAGGCGGGGTGGAGCTGACCCTGTTGTCATGGATGACATCAGGTTTCATGAATGAACTTACTATGTCTCGGTGACAGATGGAGCTCTGTGTCCGTATCAACACACACAGAAATATCTAGAAGAATAAATGCACTTACTATAATAATAACTCAAAGAGTTAGTGGAGAAATGGGTGCGGCGGTGTGGGTTGTTTAAAACACAAAATAATGCTACGATTAAGTTTTTTTTTCTACAAAAATAAGCCTAAATCACTATTGTTGTATTTTCAGTGATAGTTACATCAGCATGCAAATAGAGTATTTGACTGACAAATGAGCAGAGTCACTGCCTGATTCTCAAACCTTTGTAAAGCTTTAGCAGAGTTCAATG
Source organism: Salarias fasciatus (assembly GCF_902148845.1). NCBI lineage: Eukaryota > Metazoa > Chordata > Actinopteri > Blenniiformes > Blenniidae > Salarias > Salarias fasciatus. Next base: position 24,459,666 of record NC_043750.1, on the reverse strand, counting down.
TCCAAATTATACTTTAATCGAGACAAACGTTCTGTTTATATAAAGAGTTCTTACTCAACAGAACCACCTTTAACCTTTGGACATTTTATGAATACAGCTCCTGAACTTGAGGGTTTGCTTTTCCCTGGAAACATGAGTGTCATCATCCTGCTTTTAAGGAGGCTCTCCTGATTTAAAGCTCAGCTTCAAACTTATCTCAGCCGTGACAGAGCAGGTATCTTTAGCATTAAATATGTACACAGTGAAACAAAATCCAACTGCCTCCTGTAGGGAGGGTACGGTTTTCACTGCTTCTGCAGTTCTTATTTGTTTGAATCCAAACATTTTAAGAAGAACTTAAATGACTCATTCACATATTAGAACTATCAAAACGTACAGTAACGTAGATGTGGTTAGGTCTCTTGTTAAATTACTGGTGAAAATAAATGGTCCACAGTATGTTTACCCTATGAAGGTTTTTTTCTTTAGAGGCGGAAAAAAATAAAATGTATCAATTCATCTGATTTGGAAAAGGGTTTCAGTTATATTTAAGATTGGTTTATCTCCAGGCACACTGCCTACCGGCTGAACATTCAGATTCATCCAGGCTGTTTGAGCACTTTCCAACAGAGAGCAGTGCAGCTCTCATCTTCAGCTTGTGGTTTGGCAGCGAGGCTGTGACACCTAGTGGAGATTCCTGGTCACTATTATCTCAGGGCCTCGGTTTTCCCTTTTGAGTCAAAAATAATTATTTCCTGGTTAATTTCCCATTCAGTTTTGTCTGTGAATTTTTCTGTATGTGAGATTTTACTGTAACATTTTAAACTCCACAGAAGAAGATAGAAAACGCCCTGTAAACTCAGAGTATTCTATCAAATTCCCCTAGTTTCTTTTTGGACTGAAAGAAAAATAAAATGCAAGTAAGAACAAGTACAAGTGCATACAAGTTTCAACCTGAAGCTCGACAGTCTCAGCTCATTTGTGAAGACATTGACAAATGACTGTGGCCCATATTAACAACATCATGTCATGATCTGAGCTGATGATTCCTAAATAAAAGTTACATTTAGCATGGAATAAAATGTAACATTCCTGTGTTGCTGTTTTTTTTTTTGTTTTTTGTTTTGTTTTTTGTAATTGAGAAACAAACAGTTAATATTTTAACATTTTTTCCCTGATGTCTGTAGTGCTTTTACAAACCAGACAACGCTCTGCTCCAATTTGACCTGAACTGTACTGAAGGGTGCAAAATGTGGAGGTCACAAGGGTTAAAGGCTGCTGACGTCAGACGTGACAGCGCTGTTCCAGTCTGACAACTCCTTCAAATGCAGACCACAAATGAATCCTCCATTTCCAATACTTTCTTGTGACCGTGTTTGCGTTCCACCAGTGCACATTACAAACTAAATAAATCAAAAGCCAACATAAATATATGACTTTTATTTTTTGTTGCTGCTAAATATATCAAGTTTGTTTAGCAAAGGTGCCACCAAATACAAAAGTGTCTTTTCCATTTTTGGTTGCTCGGTTGCATGTGCAGCGGTTTAACAAAACCAGTAGGCAAGATCTTTACTTGGTGTCAGAGTGTGTTGGTGTGTACCTGCTACGTGTCTGGTCCACTTTAGCCTGAATCAGGATGGCTCGGTATCGTCGTACTGCCACAAAGGCCAGGACGCCAATGACGGCCACTATAATGACGACCACGGCAAGACACGCTCCCACGAGGCGCGCTCGAGTCATCCTCACGTCGCACCTCCGCCCCATGTACCAGAAGTCGTCACCTGCGAGGCAGCTGACGTGCAAATCAAAAAAGAAATTTACAAAATAAATTACATATATGCACATATATATGGAGTGGAAGGAGAGGCGCATGAAACGAAGCTCTCACCGGCAAACGGGCAGCTGGCCGGGATGGTGCGTGCAGATCCCGTGGTGGTGGCAGTGGTCGAAGTGGCAAACGGAGGAACAGCTGTAGTTGGCGCTGCCGAGCTTGGATCTACATTTATAGCCTGCAGGACACTGCAGCAACCAACCGCACACTTCTCCCTGCAAACCTGGGGGGAATCAAAAATAATAAATAAAGCTGGTGAGACTGTGGATATTCTTCATTTCTTATTATGGGTGACATACTTTTAAATCCATTTTATCAACATTTGGATTATACAGAGTCGGAGCTGAAGAGAACATGCAAACTCCATATACACAGTTCTGAAACCAAAATGGCTCAGAATACATAACTATAAGTTCATTAGTATGTCGGGATTTCAGCTGGAAAACCTGAATTTAAATCTTTTTTATAAAATAGCAGACTCTCCAACACTGTTGGAAGCTGCTTGAACATGTGGTAACAGACAACGATGACAGGAGTCTGTATGCCAACATTTTCAAAACAATTTGAGGACATAAAACCCCTTCTTTGTCATGTATTGTCACATAAAAAGTATGGACACAATTGACGAGAGAAGATGGTTGCACTTGTGGAGTTGTGATGTAAATCAATGTAAATGCTCCGATAGACAAATAAGGGGTCTTATTTGTTCATGTGCTGTGGAAGAGAAAATGACCCACATATTGGGGTGTAAAGTGGATATATACTGTCAAAACCAGAAGAATTAAGATGGACGTATGGCATGGAACACCAGCTACAATGATAAAAAAAAACACCATTATACTGAAGATATGCAAATATTACCAGACAACTGTGTCTGCAACACTAATGGCTGAGACAGTCCTTTGATGGGATGTGAAATTGCAGCATCTTTATCCTTAGAAGTAGTCATAGTTCGGTTTTCATTCATGTGTTTTGATGAAATGTTGAGCCACTGTATTTGTATATGTGTATTTACACATGGATGTATATGATGGCAAACAACCACACTAAAAGGAAGGAGACAGCTGTTTTCCTCAGCAAAATGCTAGTCAGCCAGGGAGATAATGTGATTTGTTATAACTGAATTTATGGTGTTTAAATGAGTCTAATCTGTCTCCAACTGGGTTAACATAATAAAGAAATAGAGACTGGAATTTCCCTTCAGGTAAAAAAAGCTGCTGCTATTGATTATTAAATTGCCACTTTTTTTTTTTGAGAGAGAGAGAGAGAGAGAGAGAGAGAGAGAGAGAGAGAGAGAGAGAGAGAGAGAGAGAGAGAGAGAGAGAGAGAGAGAGAGAGAGAGAGAGAGAGAGAGAGAGAGAGAGAGAGAGAGAGACTACGATCAAAACTTGACATAAATACTGAAGACATGAAAAAGACTGACTTTAAACCTTCACAAGCGACCTACGCTTTAAGGCAGGCGTTATCAGCCTGTCGGTCAGCTCACCTCCAACCGTGATGTTGGTGATCCTGGATGATCTGAACGTCCTCCCCTCCCGCAGAGCCTGAGCCAGTCCTGTTTGCTCCAGCAGTGAAGTGGGTTCAGACACGCCGAGCCACTGCAGAGCCTCACTGGTTCTGAAGTTCACCAGACTCTGCACTGCATGGCCACTGAAACAACAGCAGGAAGGTCAAATCACTTTCTTCACATGTCCACTTTTCTTTTGTGAGATTTTTTTTAGTCCCATTGCATAATTCCCTCAATCCTGTTACTTTCAAATACAATTTCCAGAATTATTTTATGGTGACCATAATCTATGAAAATGAGGTACTTCCTGTGCCCTGCAAGGTAACCAAAGGTAAAGAGAAATCAGGGTTTGATTTCACAGAGGAAGTCACAAACAACTTTTCAGGTATTTCATTATAAACATAAAATTGTCTGATGAAATAAAAAGACAAAGCACCACTAAAATATCATAACAAATATTATACAACAAGAGCAATTGCTCTGTTTCACCTCCTGTTGCCTGAAATAGGAAAACTTGATTCATGTACACCTCCTCACCTGCTCCAGACTCCCAGCAGCCTGCTGAACCCCGGGGCTTTCTGCAGGTACGGTTCCACCTACAAAGACGTTGAAAGACTTGTTCCAGCTCTTAAAAGAAAAGTCATGAAGTGCTTTGAAAAAGTTGTTCTAAACTGTGAAAAAAAACCTCCAGGTTGGGAGCCACAGCTTCAAATATATTAATGTGTGTATTTTTCCTACAGTGAATCTGTGTTGAGGTAAAACCCCTCACCCAGGCAGCCGTTTCTTCCTCTAATCCAGCAGTGAAACTCGACTTGGAGTCTTCTACAACTATCTGCAGCAGCAGTTCAATGTACTCCGCTACACAGGAAAAAATCAAAACAATCATTATCACAGGCCTCAACAAGTAGTGACACATAAATGCTGCATGCACCGCACCTTTGATGACGACAGGCTGATCTGGCACAACGTAGAACTTGGGAGTTCCTGCAGAGCTCCAAATCAGTGTGGAAGTCACAGTTGAAGAAGCAAGCCCTGGATGGCTCTCCCTCCTGGGAGGTGGGGTTGTCTGGAGTACGCGGGGCTCTGCTGGTCCAGCTGTGGGAGTGTGTGAGGTTGTGCTGCTGACCATCCACTGCCAGCGCTCATCCCCTTGATTACTATTTTTCTCTCTTTTGCCATGATCCGACTGCGTCGTAATTGAAACCAGAGATGCGCGCGTCGTAGTTTCAACGTCGCGGTGATGTTCATCTGAACGGGAGCGTTCAGTAGGTGGTGAGAGAGACGGATGACCATCTGGTTGAGGTACCTGGGATATTTCAAAGGGCGTCGCTGTGGATTTGAGGTCCACAAAAGCCAGTTGCTTGGTGGAATCATTGACAGAGGAGGTTAAAGTGGTGTGTGAACTATCTGACAACTGAGTGTGTGTTCGGAGTGTGTGTGGAGATGTGGACAAACTAGACACCAAAAGAGGAACTGGGGTTGGTGAATTCGTGGGCAGGTCGTCGTCGATGTTTGTGTGAGTCTGGTGCACCATGTATGTTCCTTTGGTGGTTTCTGTGTTTTGGGCATCATCATTCGTCGTTAGCGATGCCCTGGTTATGAAAGAAGTCTGTCCACTGTCTGTGCTAACAACAGGAGAGGTGGAGATTGTATTAATAGCTGTGTCTGCATTCGTGAGATTCCTTTGTGTGCTTTCTGCGTCTTTGTTGCCTGCCGGCGTGATGAATGATGAGGATAAGTAGGGAAAGTCTGAGACGCTCTCTGTACTCGGCTCAGCATTTGTTTGACTCTCAGGGAAAGAAATGAGCGCATCAAGCACCTCCGTGTTTTCAAACTTCTCTGACAGCTCTATTCCAGGAGTCTGAACAGTAACGTCTGAGGTGGCTGATACAAATGAATCACGTTGGCTTGTGTTTGGATGAACTGATGCAGCTTCTGTGGTGTTAACAGCAGTGTCAATCTCTGAGGCCTGGGGAGTGGATGAACAAGTCCTGCTGGGGCTTTGAGAAGCGGAAGCGGACTCTGAAGCTGAAGTGGGGTCGGTATAAGCATGGCTGCTGTGCGAGTCGTCCTGAAGAGGTTTGAGGGAAGACTTTAAAGGGCTGGAGGTGGTGGAAGAGGAAAGATCGGAGCTCACCCTGTCAGTGTTTCGCAGGCTCCTCCAGGGATGAGCTGGTTTATCTCTGTGCGTCCCCACAACAGCGACATCTTGTGAAATAACAGTGGTGTCGCTTTCTACTACTGTCTGTGAAGGTAGCTCTCGGCCAGAAGATGTGATCAGTGGGACGCTGCCGGAGACGCTCTGGTCAGTTTCAGTAGTCATGTGCTTGTATGTGTGTTTGGGTGTTTGGCTGGATGTGTGTCTTTGCATATCTGTGTGAAACATAGTGTGGAAACTCAGAGTCGTTTCTGTTTGGGCAGGAGGGGTCTCATTTATAGGGTATGTGGAGTTTGTATTGAGTTCGGGATCAAAATATGGGTGTGTTCTTTCTCTGGCAGTAACTGGAGCATCAGTGAGGTGAGCAGCTCCAGATGTATCCGCTTCATTGTTTGGTTTTTCCTCAGGAAGAGGGAGAGTTTCCCTATCAGTTCGCCCAGCGACAGACAGACCCTGCTGGGCTGAGGTGGGAAGCACCGTCACCGGGTCCTGAGTAGAGCCGTTCGAAGGACACCGAGGATCGGAACTAGACTCCAGACCTTCACATAGGTGACCTCTGCCCCCCTCTGTGCTTTTTACTGTCTCCTGACCAATAGGAGCTGGACTTGTAAAGCTGGTTCCTGTCTGAGCCCAGCCAGTGAGGTCTTGGTCTGGTTGGTGAGTCAAGCGGCCATCCGAGGAATTCCTCTCATCTTCCTGGACTGGTCAACCAGGAACAAACAAAAAACAGGAGAGAGGGACAGGGTGAGGAGAGACAAAGTGAAAACCAAATCAACAGAACATTCGCCCAGCACACACAGCATGAAAACCTCATTTCACACATTTATGGCTCTGATTACGTATTAGACAACACATTTTCACTGAACGCTTAGCTCCATAACACACATGCCTGGATAATCTTGTGTTTCTGAACACAAGGACATTTTTTATTCTGAAACTAGGTGGACAACATGACCACAAACACTACTCAAAACAAGTCTGAACCAAATGCCATTACAGCAATTAGATTAAACTCCCGTGATAAGACAACCTGCAGGCCAGTGGGTCATACGCACTCAATCAAATAAACTCCATACTGGAGGCTTTCTCACCAGAATAAGCCAACTGAACTACATTTGACGAGTGTCCTTCCCCTGTCCACGTGAGTGCTGCTTGGTTTCTGTGACAGCCGAAGAGCACAGCCGTCCTCCCGCTTTCCAGGGCCTGATTTTTCTCCTTCAAGATGCATCGCACCCATACGCTCGAGCCACTTCCTGACCATTCTGGTTTTAAAAGTACCGTCTTCCCTGCAGGGATCTCTATCATCCACGTGCACACTGAAAGCTGTAAGGCTCTGTCAGACTCTCGCTTCATAGAATGGAATCTGCCAATGTCTGTAAAAAGTTCAGGTAAAGTGAGATTGATGTGGCCAGCAGGTTCCTGGTCCAGTCTGACATGCCCACCGCAGTGGTGCTGTGACGAAGCCCATGTTTTATCTGAGGAGAGAAAGACGGTGCTGATCAAAGAGATTAATAAACTCCACCTTTAATCTCCCAAACACTGCAGGATTCGACAGAAAAGACTATTTTCTGATTAAGATCATTGAAGGAATACACTGAGAAAACATTCACAAACAAAGCACCAGATAGTGAATTAAGACTAAATCTATATTTGTTTCGGAATATTATACCTCATCGATCCCTCATGGGGAAATGTTTTCTCTGCATTATTTGTTGCAACAGTGTGGCACCCATGACTGGTTGGGATTATGGATCTTTCACAGGGATACAAAGTGGGCAACCTTTTGACATGAGATCTGAGCCTATGTGACCTTCTGATCCCAATCCTGCTTGTCTAAACTCTAGTTCACAAAATACCAGATCATGCCACAATTTAATTATGTCAATTCTCAACACCAATGCAATGACAACTAACCAGGAAGTGGGAAACTTTCCACATTAGCATGGGAAAAATATTCAACTAAAGACTAAACATCATGACTGGAAGTGATGTAGATGCCACTCAAACAAACTTGGAGGAAGTATTTCCAAATGATGCCCTCTCTGAGAAATTAAACTCAATTTACAGTTAAAGCGAAACTAGCCAGTCTTCTTTAGCGCAGTCCACATAATGGAAACTGCAAAGGGAAAAAAAGACTTCACAAGCATAATTTTTTCAATCTTTTAATTTGTATGAAAAATGATAAGATTTTACATTATTTATCATCAGAGTTCTTTGTTGTTTTTTTTTTTTGTTTTTTTTTTTAACAACCTGGAAACTGGGAAATGGGACTTTCCCAGCTGTTTTCTTTCAGTGTAAACAAAAACAACATTACATAAGTTACTGATAGTAGAACAACACTATTCAGAAGCTGATTTACAGAAAATATTGATAAACCGTTAATTGTGTCACAACTGAATTGAGTAATCTCACAATATTGACAGTGTAGCGGGCAGATGCATTTTCCTACCTGTTGTGGTGATAAAAAGCAACACACAGGCGATGAGCTGCATTTCCACTGCTGAGACATTTCACTGTTGATCCTAAATCCATACAGTCTTTCTCTTTGCACAGCCAGTCTCCGCACGCAGTGACGACGACGAACAGCAAACTGCGCAGGGAGTAAAATGACCTCCAGTCCTCCCGCCGGACGGTCCCCGCGCAGCGTCACAAACTTTCCTCCATCATCATTTCCTCGGAGCGGAAACGTCCGCAGAGCCGACACCTAATGAGGCACACGTGTGGGGCTGGGACAGACATTTACACCGCCTGCAGGCTGCGTCCTGTGACCACTGAAGCGTCTCCGAAGATGAGAAGGAGGGAAATAATGTAACGGCCGAGACAGACGCTGGTTTTATTTTACATGGTGTTTAAAAGGTGAACACAGGAAGCCCTCATCCACAGGAGGCTCGGAGACATGAGAGGGGACACTTCATTAGAGCTCTTCAGGCTCACACCCCACTGGGGGAACTGACACCTCCAGGTTGAGGCTTCAGGCTTCCACACGCACAAATCACATGATTTGTGTTTTGTCCTTCTATTGATGCATAATTTTTCTAAATACTGTGTGTAGGTTCTTGTGTTCTTGTGAGGACCAAAACTTTAGAATGGGGACTGTTGTCAGTGTGGAGACACACACTGAGGCTGTGTCATTAATGTAAAGCTAAAACAGAATAAATACAGGGAAATATACGATGATACAAAGATACTCTTTCATAGGAAAGCAGTAGTTCTCAATGTAAAACATTTGAAGCAAAAATATCTACTTCAATGAGTGTTGTATATCAGGTTTTAAATTATCATTATATTGTACCTAAATGAAATATGTTATGAGCTTTTTGACAATCATCAAAATGTAATTAAATTGATGTGTTTATCCTATCTGAAAAAGCATTACGAGAGAAATAGAATTTACACATGCACTGACAGATTTAGGACTCAAGTCAAGCAAACAGGAATTAGAATACTCTCACAACCAGATTAAACATACAGTCTTAGAAAATACTCATTGTTTAGAGATGATTCATCCAGTTCCAGTGTCACTGAAATCTGAGAAATTTATTGAAGACATGTATTTTCCAGATATCCCTTTCAAATGCCTATGAAAGGCACACAAATCCAGCCAGTATTAATGAATGGAACATTATTTCAATGGCACATTTCAACACCAGAAATATTACACAATGCTGTATAATTATCATAAAAAATAACATACAAACAATCAATTCAATTCAATTCAATTCAATTCAATTCAATTCAATTCAATTCAATTCAATTCAATTCAGCTTTATTTATGAAGTGCCAATTACAACATAGTTGTTTCTAGACACTTTTACAGGGCAGACCCAACAGGTCAACATGAGCAAGCATAAGCGACCGTGGAAAGGAAAAACTCTCTTTCAACAAGTAGAAACCTTTGCAGAACCAGGCCCAGAGGTGGTGGCTTTCTGCTATTCCTGTTGGGGTGAGGGGACAGAAAGAGAAGGAGATAGGACAGACAATTTCTTGTATCTACATTTCATGTATAAACAGAGATTACATAGGCTACAAGAGGAAGAATCATCAGCGACACGTAGTACAAGAATGGAATTACATTGAAACAAGATAGAATAGAATAGAATAGAATAGAATAGAATAGAATAGCATAGAAGACTTTATTAATCTCAGAGAGGAGAAATTTAGCGGAGCAAAAAGGGACATAGAACACACAGAACACACAGGGGGTTGCTAAAAAGTTATGAAAGGTGCAGTAAGAACAAGTGATCATGCAATCGTACTAGTAGACGGCTAAAAGACAAGGAACATCTAACTGTATGTACACTATGAATCTTAAAGTATAACAGGAACTATATATATATATATATATATATATATATATATATATATATATATATATATATATATATATATATATATATATATATATATATATATTAGGAGTGTAACGGTATTTGTATTCATCCCGTACCGTCACGGTACGGGGGTCACGTTTCGGCACACACAATCACACGATGAATACACCAGTGAGTAAAAAAAAAAAAAAAAAAAATTCCAACCTTAGATGGCGGTAATGAGCCTAAAAGCTGCCGGCAACCACCATTATCACAGAAGAAGAAGAAGTAGAACAAGCAGGTCCAAACATGAACAAACAAAGAAGAAAGTCCAAGTGGAATGAGAGCTGCAGCGTGTGGCGGAGCGGATTAAACGGGAGAGTATTTGTTCCGCGTGTGTTCCCTCATAAGGAGTGACGTGTGATGTGCCAGTAAACGGGAAGCAGCACAGTCAAAAAACCAGCAGAGAACGCCACGGTGGTGGAAAAACACTTTTTTAATCTAAAACCCCGACATAAAAACCATTGGAGAGGCGAGATGGAACCAAATCGCGCAACAGCGAGTTGTATAAAGAGCTCTATAGCAGAATACGAGCGATCGCCGGCTGGTGTTATGGATTAACTGGTTCCCGTGTTAACGAATGACAGAGGAGGTCTGTGTAAACACATGCTGATTACAGCAGTTGTTAAAGTAAGACTCACAAAAGACTTTAAACGTATACACTCACTGTAACTGTCGATAACCGACGTTCGCCAGAACGACTAGATGTTTCAGTCATTATTGGTCACAAGTTAACACGGGCACCAGTTAATTCGAAACATCGGCATGCGGCGCAGAGCTCACACCGAGACGTGCTGCTCCGCACGGCGGTGCTGCGGTCAGGGGAGCAGCCGCTCCTTCAGCAGCATATCATGGAGATTTTGGGACATTATTTGAGCAGATATCAGCAGATAAAAACTCTCTGCTTGGCGCTGAGGACTGCTGCTGCAGAGATGAAGACCTGCAAGTTCCTCGTGAGACTTTGTGCGCATGGATGCTTTGTATGCTGTACATGAATACACTCGCGTTTAATACTATTGTTTACAATCGGATTGAAAAAACACCATGCAAACTGGGCCAATAATGTGTCGCATGGGAAAGCTTGGGAAAAATGTTCTGGTACATTTGTGAGCTTTTTTTACTTTTTCCCCACTGTACCGAAAAACGTACCGAACCGTGACCCTTACACCGAGGTACGTACCGTACCGTGGCTTTTGTGTACCGTTACACCCCTAATATATATATATATATATATATATATATATATATATACAATGGGGGAAATAAGTATTGAACGCATTAACTGTTTTGTCATTACATTTATTTCCAAAGATGCAATTCATGTGACATTTCTTCCAGACACTGGTATTAACTCAAATAATCCACACATGAAAAGAAATCACAACATTCAAATCCATAAATAGTGATTATGTGGAATTAAGTGCAATAACACAGGAAAAAAGTATTGAACACACCATGGGAAAGCTGTATAGTTTGTCAAGGAAAGGCACCATACCATCTCACACCTGAAAGTAATTAGTCTTTGTACTTCCTATAAGTGCAAACCAACATCAGCTGGGTTAGTGCTAATTGATGGCCCTATAAACAGGTTGTTTTTTCGCCAAGTAGTCAAACAAGACACATCTCATGATGGGTAAAAGCAAGGAGCTCTCTCAAGACCTTCGCAGCCTGATTGTTGCTCAGCATCAGAATGGAACTGGTTACAGACTTATCTCAAAGAATCTGAGTATTCCAGTAAGCACCGTTGGGGCCATTATCCGCAAGTGGAAGAAGCATCACCTTATCATCAACAGGCCGCGCACAGGACCTCCTCGCAAGATTTCTGACCAGGGAGTCAGAAAGATGGTCAGAAGAGTTCTCAAAGAGCCAAGGACCACCCGGAAAGCACTCCAGCAAGACATGGAGGCAGCAGGTACAAGTGTTACAGAGAAAACGATAGGCAATGCACCCAACCGCCATGGCCTCTATGGACGCTCAGCCCGCAAGACTCCGTTCCTCAAAAAAAGGCATGTTGAAGCTCGTCTAAAGTTTGCTAAACAGCATCTGGATAAGCCTGTGGAATACTGGGAGAATGTTGTCTGGTCAGATGAGACCAAAATTGAACTTTTTGGCTGTCATACTACACACCATGTTTGGAGGAGAAATGGCACTGCACATCACCCAAATAACACTATACCAACAGTGAAGTTTGGTGGTGGAAACATCATGGCATGGGGTTGTTTCTCATCTCGTGGTACTGGCAGACTTCATATAATTGAAGGAGCAATGAATGGAAACATCTATCGGCAAATTCTTGAGATGAACCTCCTGCCATCCACCAGGATGAAGAAGATGAGACGGGGCTGGACCTTTCAACAGGACAACGATCCGAAGCACACGGCAAAGTTGACTCTCAAATGGTTGAAAAAAAAGAAAATCAATGTGTTAGAATGGCCCAGTCAATCACCTGACTTAAATCCGATCGAACATTTGTGGAAAGAACTAAAGATAAGGGTTCACCAGAGGGCACCAAAGAATATTCAGGATTTGAAGACAATCTGTGCGGAGGAATGGGCAAAAATCACACCTGAGCAGTGTGGGCGATTAGTTCATACATACAACAAGCGTCTGGAAGCAGTCATTGCAAACAAAGGCTTCTCCACAAAGTATTAAACGAGTCTCAGATAGTGTGTTCAATACTTTTTTCCTGTGTTATTGCACTTAATTCCACATAATCACTATTTATGGATTTGAATGTTGTGATTTCTTTTCATGTGTGGATTATTTGAGTTAATACCAGTGTCTGGAAGAAATGTCACATGAATTGCATCTTTGGAAATAAATGTAATGACAAAACAGTTAATGCGTTCAATACTTATTTCCCCCATTGTATATATATATATATATATATATATATATATATATATATATATATATATATATGTGTACAGTGTGTTGGTGTTGTGGGACCAGTCCAGTTTATTGTTGAGGTGAACACCCAGGTACTTGAAACTGTCCACTGTTTCGATGTCCTCCCCCTGGATGTTCACCGGTGGGTGTGGAAGTGTCCTCCTGAAGTCAATCACCATCTCCTTCGTCTTACTGGTGTTCAAGCACAGGTGGTTGCGCTCACACCAGTCCAAAAGTCAATGATGACCGACCGGTATTCCAGCTCGTTCCCCTCCAACAATCTGATAATTTATCACCTGATAATGATCAGCTGTCATTATCATATTCACAAGGGAACATTCGGAGTTAAGAAATATGATGATTAAATATAATTTATGGAAAAATTAGAGCATTTTTGCCAAGAACTTTGTCACTAATTTGAAGCTAAAGCAGACTGAGGTAAATATGGATTGCATAAAACTCCACACAGCCTTCTCATTTTAAAAGTTTGCTGTATCCTAATTACTACTAATTGCAACCAGTTAAAAAGAGATGCATATTTAATAAAGAAGCTATTCTCACTCAATATTGAATACAATTCACAGACTTTTTTTTTAAGATCTCAGTAGAAATATCTGTAGAAGTATCACCTTGAACCTGAGTATGATATACATCAGGTTAACTGAATGATATTGTGGTGCTGAGCGGTAACTCTGTGCAGGAAGGAAGACGCAAACACTTCTGCTCCACATCCAGGGCTTTTATTTCAAAAGTACACCCGGAACACACACATTCAATGGCAGCTTGCAGGCCCCAGGTCGCTCTTCCAGCGATCCAACCTGCTCGACCATGAATAAACATAAAGTAACAGAAAATGAATTCAGAACACCAAAAGCAAGACTAACACAAGCAGTTAATAATAAAAGGAAGCAATAGCAAACACAAATAAACACGCTAGCGGCCCTGATCAGCGCAAGATAAACCCTCCCAGCATGCGAAGCGGCGATCATAGAAAAACAGCGGAGCAGTGAACCCCCCTGGGCCATTACAATACATCCCATTTAAGACCCATTTCGCTGACTAGAACTTAACCCACTTCACTATACCTAAAATGTAATTTAATTGATGTGTTTAACCAGTCTAAAATTGCATAGTGAGCGAAATGAACTTTATGCATCGATGCAAGAAATAGGCTACACAGTAGTGGGAGTAAGCAAAACAGCGATAAACCGCATGACAGCCACATCCAGAAGTTAAATGCACAGGCACAGCATACACTTTAGTTTGGAGATGGTTTATAACGCTCACATAGCTCTCCAGTCAGGTAACGGTCACAGGTGAGAGTGTACCGGACCTCAAAGCCACCACTGAGGGTTGAGCAGGAGAAACTGTGTGTCCCTTGGCGAAGTCTTCTCGAACATGAACCCAAAATGTCATCATACGACGGGTCTTCATCCCAAGCTTCGACCATTAAATCTAAGTCAGTGTCCACCTTCATGAAAAAAAACATCAAATTAACTATTGAATTTAGCTGAAGACCATTATTGTAATAAATTTCCTGGGAAAACAGATTTTCATTCCATCTTAAAACTGGTATCGTCATTGGTTTAAAGATGCTTCATTCGCTGAGTTATACTTTTTTAAAAACAGGATGATTGCCATTGTTTTGGATAATTCAGTTCTTCCATACTGAAGACAATTTGCACTCACTTAAAAAATACATTATTTAGGAGTAGGGATACTGACCATTCCCAGAGAAAAACCGGCATTCCACTGTGGGTCGTCTGACTCGATCATGTGAGTTCTTCGATCATGGTTGCCGTACCACATCTTAGCATAGCTATGGGGGTAGAAAATTAGAAGTATTGTGTTAACTATTGTTTTGTTTTTGTTTTTTTTTTAATCTCAAAGAGCTCAAGCACTGACTGAATCACCTGTCAGTTGTGCCCATAAAATCTCCGTACAGATTCCAGCCTCTCACTATGGTCACTGTCAGTGTCCCCGTCCTGGTCTTTCTGGGGCAGCAGCTGGAACAGCTTGGCTCTGAAGGTAACTTCATAGCATGGTCCAGTAAATATTGTTCTATGGCAGCTTTCATCCCTGATCTCTTTTTTTCATTTTGTACCAAGTAATACATTGGATGAAGGGAGTATGAGACAACATCAGGGTGGTCTTTCAGGGTCTTTAACCAGCCTGTGAAGCCCAATGAATCATTATGGGTGAGTGAAAATGCCCCAAGCCAGCCACTCCCCCCTGCCACTTCTGTGTGGTGTTGATGAAGACCGGAGCCATATGACACAGAGAGGCCTTCATGTTTCAGGACTTTGTTACAGGACGGCGGGTTACCAGATGGTTCCCCTTTACCCAGACCAACAGAGATGCCCAGAGATAAACAGGAGTAGACCTGGAACATAAAAGGTGAGTGAGATTTTCAGCATCAAGAGTAAAATGACTATTCATAGGTTGTAGTAGCACAATGCCAAGAACAGTATTTCAGAAAATGACGTTTCATTAAACTCCTCAATTCAATTCAACTTTGTTTATGTTGTGCCAAA
This sequence comes from Salarias fasciatus, assembly GCF_902148845.1. Lineage (NCBI taxonomy): Eukaryota > Metazoa > Chordata > Actinopteri > Blenniiformes > Blenniidae > Salarias > Salarias fasciatus. Next base: position 24,444,398 of record NC_043750.1, on the reverse strand, counting down.
AACAGTCATTTCTCGGCACTTGTACAGAGAAAACCCAGAAAAACAGATCCGCATGAACAATCATAAGCAACTGTGGAAAGGAACAACTCCTATTTAAAAGGAAGAAACCTTTGGAGAACCATGCTCAGAGATGGTGGATTTCTGATATTCTGGTTGGGATGAGGGGATAGAAGGAGAGAAAAGGATAGCACAGACAGATTGATTCTCTGAATCGCTGCAGGTGGATCAGGTCCGGAGACTTTAGATTACGTATCTCAGAGATGTGAGAGAGAGAGAGAGAGAGAGAGAGAGAGAGAGAGAGAGAGAGAGAGAGAGAGAGAGAGAGAGAGAGAGAGAGAATGTAGGAGGAAGAGAGTTCATAGAGTAAAAGAGAGACTGAGGTTGTTGACACATTGTAGTGAAACATGTTCAGTTATTTAGGCGGATAAGACCAAAATTTGGGGTCAATAGTTCACTTTTTCAGGAAAGCACCAAATTTGGTAGAGACATCGTAAGATATGGTCATCGTATATGACCATAGAATTGATTTAAGAGGAGTATCCCAAAAATCTTAGCCCCCTGGTAGTTGCTATCTTGAATTCAATTATGGCCGACTTGCTAAACCTATTTATGTAATATCTCCCTTAATATGGCAGATACAAAGTTACTTTCAAGATCAACCCCCATTTTTTAAGGATCTGCGGATTCAATAAAGCCATTTATAACAGTGTTTGTGTTCGCCATCTTGGATTTCAAAATGGTCATCAACCTGTTACCTGCGTTTTATATCTCCAAAACCATAAATCGTAGGAAGAAAAAATTTTTAGGTCTACCCCAATGTGTTAAGGGGCTATGAGTTCATTGAGGCAATTGTGAAATTGATTGGAATCTGCCATCTTGGATTTCAAGATGGCCGCCAACCTGTTAACCCACTTTCTTGGAACCATAAGCTGTACAAAGAAACTGTAAAGGTCTGCCCCTAGGTTTTCAGGATCTCTGGTGCAGATACAGCAGTTCTCACACTGATAAAACTATTGACAAGCATGAAAAAGGTGAAAACCAGGTAGGAATGAATTTGGAAACAGAGCATGCCTAGGTGAAACCACATGCATGGCATGCCCATCTCTTGATTTGGGATGGGTTTTCTGATTAGTTTTCTCAAAATATTCCTGGAAATAAGAGAGAATGCCATTAATAGTTTATTTTGGAATCATATGAGGATTTAAAGGTAAGTATACAACCCATGAAGCAAACAAGCATTGTCCCCAAAGTCCATTGCCTCAAACCAAATCAACACCTAGGCCCCACCCATATATCTCTATCAAGCTATAAATAGACCCATGCTGAAGATGCAGGTGTAGAACAGTGTTGCAATCTATTAGCTGGAAGTTGAGCCAAGATTAAAGATGATTTCAAATCAATTGGATAAGACATTTTCGAAAAGGTTTTACCTTTAGAAAAAAGGTTTTGCCTTCAGAAAAGCAAGATGGGGAAATGCACAATGATACGAATGCTGATGTCCTTCTTTACTTTAACAGGCTCTAGAAGATGTCGAAGCGGTTCTCCCTGTTTGAGCCATCTACCAGTGCTGGAAATGACGCTATGTCATCAGCATTATGTAGGGATGATTTGGACAAAATGCATATTTTGCCAAGAGTATCTGCTGTATTAAGGAAGATATTACATAAAATAGGTTTAGCAAGGTGGCCATATTTGAATTCAAGATGGCAGCCACCAGCGGGCTTAGATTTTGGGGGTACTCCTCTTAAATCAATTGTATGGTCACATAGTACATCTGTACTAAATTTGGTGCTTTCCTGAAAAAGTGAACTATCATTTCACTTATCCGCCTAAGTAAGTGAGAAATGAAAGAAGAGAAACTCAAAAGTTGGTCCTCCAGTGGTATAAACCTATAGCAGCACCACTAAGAAAACAGACCTGTCTGTTAAGAGCTTTATAGGTTAAAAAAGGATTTGAAATTCTATTCTACATTTGATCAGTTGAAGTGAAGCTGATATTGGGCTGATGTGATCTCTCTCCTGCTGGTTCTAATCAGAACCCTTGCTGCAGAATTTTGAATCATTTGAGGACTTTTTAGAATCAGAATCAGAATACTCTGTATTGTCATTGCAACAAGTTACCGAAGTTACAAGTTACAACGAAATTGGGTTTTAAAGATGCACAGGCAGCCAATTATGGCGTCTTGAAAAAGAAACAGAGTTAAAGAAACTCAGTGAGAAATTGGGGGTGGGGTGGTGGGAAAAAAAAGATACGTCAATTCAGATCACGGTTCCAAAAGGGAGTTGTGATTAGAAGTGAGAGACCAAAAAAAAAAAAAAAAAAAAGCCAACCTGCGCACATACACAGCAAGACACGTGAGACAAGTTGCTATCTGACACGCCCCCCACAGAAACCGCTTCACCAGCGGGTGACTGCACGCCGAAAAATGTCTGAAGCTTTCGTGGCCTGCCGTGATGGCCGATGAAAACACCACGATGTGTGGATGCAGCGCGACTGCTATCCAGCAAAGCCTGCAGAAATTCCAGCACACTGCTGATGGTGCAGGAGACTGGGTCCAGACCCTTCTCCGAGCACTACAACGGAGACCTGTAAGCCTTGACAGTGGAGGGGGCCCTGGCGCTTTGGATGTTGGACACCACAGCCAGGGGAAGATCTAGGCCAACTTGTCTCACCCTCTCAGCATCCAGGCCAAGAGTCTCCTGTCCAGGATGGGGCGGGCCCGCAGGGCGCCCCCTGCCTGCAGTACGGTGTCAAGTTCGTCGGGATCGGCCAAGGATCCCCGACTGCCAACTGAATCAGGTCCGGGAACCACCTGGTGCTTGGGGTATCCGGGGCCACCACTATCATATGGAGGTCCTGCACCCTCACCCTGTGCAGTAAAGGGGACAGGAGGCAGGTCGGAGGAAAGGTGTACAGGAGGCCCGGAGGCCGGACCTTGTGTGTGAAAGTGTCCACCACGAGAGGGGGTTCTTCTGAGGACCTGAGTGAGAACCAAAGTGGGCATTGTGCATTCTCTGCACTGGTGAAAAGGTCTGCTGCGGGGAGCCCGAACCTGTGCCAGAGTCGGGCTACCACTCGGCGGGACAGGCTCCACTCATCGAGGAGTGGGCCTCCCCGAGACATTCTGTCCGTGCCGACGTTGAAAACCTCGGGCACGTCCCCATAACAGGCCCATAACAGGATCTCCGCCGCCTTGCGATGCAGGGACGGAAACCTCGTCCCTCCTTGGCTGTTCAGGTATGCCACCACTGTGGTGTTGTCTGACCTGACCAACACAAGACTGCCCCGCAGCCTGGCCTGGAAATGGAGTAGCACCCGCTGCACCGCAGTCATTTCCAGCACATTGATGTGAATGGGCATGGAGTCTCAGGCACTGCCCACCGCGAGGTGACCAAGCATGCCTCCCCAACCTGCGAGAGATGCATCCATGAACACCTCGACATGACGCGAGACGCAGCCCATGGGGACTCCCTGCTGGAGAAGAACCAGATCCAGCAAGAAGAGGAGATCCTCTCGTGCCAGGGGCGGGAGTGAGACCTTCCTGAGTCTGTCCCATATCCCCGAAAGGCGGAGGCGACTGAGCAATCGTTGGAGCCTGCTTATGTGCAGAAGGCCCAAGTGAACCACGGGGTGGGCCGCAGCCATCATCCCCAGGACTGTCCTGACCAGGTGGACCTGAACCGTGGGTAACGCGATCAGGGACCTCAGGAGTGACAGGAGAGAGGCTCGCCTCTCCTCGGAAAGACGAGCCGTCATAGTGAGGGCATCCAGCTCCAAGCCCAGATAAGCCATCTGCTGAGCTGGAACGAGCGCGCTCTTGTCTCTGTTCACCACGAACCCCAGAAGCTTGATGTGGTGCAGGACCAGGGCCATGTGCTCCACAGCCTCCCAGCGAGAGGGCGCTAGTATCAGCCAGTCGTCGATGTAGGTGAGGATCCTCAGAGCTCGACGAGGGAGAGGCTCCAGCGTGGCCTCGACACACTTGGTGAAGGTGCACGGAGCGAGAGAGTCGCCGAAGGGGAGACGGTTGTATTGAAAACACCGATCTCCCATGGCGAATCTGAGGTACTGCATGTGTCTCCACAGAATGGGGATGTGAAAGTAGGTGTCTGTGAGATCGACTGAGGTCATCCAGTCCCCGGGGCGAACACTCTCCAGGAGGTGCCTGACCGTTAGCAGGCGGAACCTCCTGGTGGCCACATGAGTGTTCAGGACCCGTAGGTCCAGAATGGGTCTCACTCCACCCTTTTTCTTGGGGACCAAGAAATAAGGGGAGTAGAAGCCCGAGTGCGCCTCCTCCGCGCTCAACTCCGTTATCGCACCCCGGCATAGGAGTGAGGACACCTCCTCCTCGAGCGCGGCTGTCCCCGAGGGGCATGAGAGCCGCATGTGGAGGATTCTGTTGAAAGGAGGCAGGCGGGCGTGCTCCACAGGCTCGCGGGGGGCACTCAGACGGCTGGCTCTGGAAAACGTGGAGAGGGAATAATCATGCCGTGCAGACTTTTCCGAGCCGGAGGAGCCACAGCAGCTCAGGAGATCCCTGCCCGACCAGTCGGTGAAGGAGGCGGGAACGGCAGCGAGGTCAGCACCGATCTCATCAGGAACGGAAGCCGGTGAAACAGCGCCAATAAACGCCACTCGACGCTCGGATTCTTTGAGCGGGAGGGCGAGGCAGGCAGGGCAGGAAGCCCGCTGGCGCTGATGCTGCCAGCCCAGTCAGGTGAAGCACCGCTCGTGGCGGTCTTGCTCGAGAAGCGGCGTGCCGCATCCGTGGCAGGAGAATGGCCCAACGCTGGATGGCGACTCTTCTCGGGCTGACTTGTCCACGTCTTCGTCTTCGTCTTGAAATCTTGACTGGAGCTTCAGATCAGTCTCAAGGCTGAGAAAGAAGAAGGGAGTTGTGCGGGCGCACGCTGATTATATCCCCTTGGTGAGGGGCGTGGCAGTGTGCCAGCGCACGTGCGGGATTGACGCGTCAGTTTTCAGATCTGTCTCAGTGATTGGCTGGCACCAGGGAGAGTACCAATAGCGAAGCCCGTAGGTGGGCTAAGCATCACACGAAGTAGAACTGTATTCTCCAAAATGGGGTCGTACTATAATCAAGGACTAGATTGTCAATACACATCCACACCGCTAGGTGGAGCCAAAGTACCGTGACGGTAGAAAGCAAATGAAGCGTCACAGTCATATGACATCTGTGGTCACAGTGATCTGATGAAAAATAGAGGAGCATGACCATCTGGGCGAAGGAGCTCGAACACTAGACAAGTGAGCAAATAACACAGGCGAAGATTTGATGCCAGCTTTAAACTGATGGTAATCAACGCAGCAGAGTCAACAAACAACTGCCAAGCCGCCAAGATATATTGATCTGAATTATTAATGGTCATGAAATTGAATAGAACTTGAGTTTGACGTTTATAAAGTTATTCACATAATTTATGCAGTTATTGAACCTTTGAGGGTACTTATTTGTTGCTTATTTACTGAGTCATAGCCTCAGATTTTAAGAAAAAGAATATAGTTTTTTATTTAATACTGCAGTGATATTTCTTGATCTTAAATCACATGAAATTTTAGCTCTGTTGTGAGTTTTCCTAGCATAATAATTAGGACTGTCAAAAATAATGCGTTAATTGCGTTAATTAATTTATGTAATCAATCTCGTTAAAATTTTTAACGCAGTTTAACGCATGCGCATCATGACAAGTCTCACCTCTACCAGCGGGTGGCGGTAGTGCACCCGCGTGGAATGCAAGCTGCCAACAACCGAAGAAGAAGAAGAAGAAGAAGAAGCCTCACCTCAGCCTCGGCTGATCGAGAAGCTTTTTCGGCACTACAGACAGTTTATCTGTTCCTTTATTACGGATTTATTTAGAGAAAATTAAGCGCATACACTGTCAGTACATTAGCATTAAGTATTAAAGTTTATTTAGCCTTTTTTTTCTATTTCTGAATCGCGGGGCGGCGCCGGAGCGATTCTTCTGTCTGCAGACCTTCTCCTCCCTCCAGACAGTCTGCTCTCTCTTTCCACAAGTTTTTCACTCTTTCGGTGTCTTTGTGGAGCCATCAGGCTGGAGCTCCATCTACTTTCACTTTTACCATCATGTTTTGTCTGCTGCGCAGATGTCCGCGGGATAGGTCCGCGTGGAAACTAGCGGACAGGAATTCATGACGATTTTTACGTCACGCGGACCAACGCGCACCCAAGCGGACATGTGAAGCCTGGACGGGCAGCAGACAGGAGGCAAAGGAGGCCTGGCGTCAATTAATTTATCAAAACAGAAGAAGAAAGCAATATGGAGGGAGATAAGCTGGCTGGCCCCATGGATTCTACTTGATTGATTAAAAAAATGTCGAAGCAGTTTTCTGTTTTCCACACAAAAAGGAACACTGGCTAAGAATGCCCTGTTTGCAAGAACAAAGTGTGGTATCTCTTAGTTTTACTTTTCTTGTGGTACTACACTTGTTACAGACCTAAAGATGTAACTCCTGCCAAAAACCAACTTTAGAGGGACTGCAGAGGAAGCACTGCACACACACAGACAATATGTTATGGTGTGCATGTTTTAGTTTTTTGAATGTTTATTTTACTTGGAGCCTTAAATATAAAACACATCACATGTTAAATATATATAATCACGTCCTGTCGTTTTTTTTTTTTTGTTAAAGCTCGTGTCCTGAGTTTTGAAAGAGAGGTTTTTTCCACCCTCCCTCTGCTTTCATGAGCTACCAAGCCACGCCCCTTTAATCATGCACGCGAATTATCTGTCGGGTGAAAATGAGAGCCTCTGAGTCCTACAGCATCCTCCATGTTTAGCTGTTTACGGTGAATGTTCAGCAGACCATGGATATATCCGAGGTAAGCGGGCCGGCTGCTGCGTAGCTAACTCTCCTCTGCCTGGGCGAGCGGCCGTGCTCTCTGGCTGCGCGCACATGTTGACTGACAGCACGAGAATGCGGAAGCTCGCATTGTATTGGCTGATGCTGACCGGCGCTTTTTCGGATAACATGGGGGTCTATGAGACGAAGGCGGGGCTCATAAATAAATTTTTATATTGCTTTATGCTAATATTATATTGTAGTATCGAACCAGACTAACACATTTAAGCTCTGTTGAAAAATGATACAGGGACTTCCGGTGACGCCATGTTGTGAGACACACACGGAGTGGAGCTCCCCAGGAAATCAGCAGTGTTTTGCATTTTACAACATTAGATGGCATCTTAATTGAAAGAGGGTGAACCTGAATGACAACAAGACAAATATGAGCACGTCCAGAGATACGAGGAATGCGGGGAAACAGCAAAAAGCGCAAGAAGAAGCGAAAGGAAAAAAAGAGCAGCCATCTTCCCCAAACGAGGAGAGTGCAAAGGTGGACGCAATGAACATGGAGGAGATTCTCCGGGAGCTGAGAGAGTTACGGAAAGAAAATAAAGAGTCGTTTGCAGACACAAAGGCCTCGTTATCAAGACTGGAGGTGTCCGTCACGGATTTGAACCAGAGGATGGAAAAATTGGAGCAGAGAACCGATGAGGCGGAGACAAGAGTCAGCGCAGCGGAGGAGACCGGTGAGCGCCATGAAAGGATGATGCGGCACCTGTTGAAACGGGAGGCGGCTCTGACTAATATGTGTGATGACCTACAGAATCGAATGCGCCGCAACAACTTGAGAATTTATCAAGTCCCCGAAAACAGCGAGAAAAATGATACAATTGGTTTTGTGAAGGAACTAATTGAGACCGCACTGCAACTCCCGCCTGAAGTGAATGTACAGATTGAGAGAGCGCACCGATCGCTGGGACTGAAGCCGGCCGCGGTGGCGGCCCCGCGCTCCATTATCGTGAGGTTTCTGGATTATACAGTGAAGGAAGCGGTGCTGCGGCAAGCCTGGGCCCAAAAGCAAGTAAAGTTTCAAGGAGAGGTGATTTATTTTGATCATGATTATTCTCCAGAAGTACAGAGGAAGAGGGCGCGGGTCCGTGGAGTGATAAAACAACTGAAGGAGAAAGGCATCCAGGCCAGGTGTCGCTTCCCGGCGCAGCTGAGGGTTCACTTGGAATCAGGAGTAAAGACTTTTCCTACGCTGGTGGAGGCTGCGCCAACACTGATGGAGCTGGGCGTCAACGTGCAGGTGAGCGAGAGAGAGAAGCTGGAACGGGAGCTCTCAAAAGAGATATGGCAACGACAAGACGGTGGAAGGAGAGGAAGAAACGACACGTCGCTGTCTGATGCGGACCTGCGGACCTTTTTACAGAATTAATGTTCACTGAACATTGTTCAGTGATGTGCTCAGGTAACAGATTTTGATGAGGTTACCCTGCTACATTGCGACAAAGTGATACAATATTGATTACAATAAGATGTTACATTTTTCGAGGTGCATAATTGAAACAGCTGAACCTGCTGAAGTTAAAGATAAATTACATAGATATTAGTAAGAAAATAGGGGAGTTAACTCTGGTTTTTCTTTTCATTTTTTCCAAGATAGGATTGCTACCTCACCAAGGATTTAGTTTTTTTCTTTGGTTTGTGGTTAGGTCAGCACTTAGTGCATGTTACCCAGAGGGAATTGAGAGTCACAACCCTCTGCCTGCTTTACAACAAGGGCTGGATACATTTTGTTATTCGGTTGATTTTTTGGAAGTCACATGTGAGTTCATTTATTTCACTTTCTTTGTTCTATGTGTAAATAGTTCTTATCTCCTTGGCATGTTAGTTAAGTCCACACAAATGGCATGTGTAAATATAATGGCAAAGTTATTTTCTTTATGCAACTGTGATAAGGGGGAAAGTAAAATGATAACAAGAAACATTTTATGTCTGATTTAAGGATTATCAGTTATAATGTGAAAGGAATAAATGGTCCTATAAAAAGGAAAAAGATTTTCACTCAGTTGAAAAAACTTAATTGCTCAATAGGTTTGTTACAGGAAACCCATCTGAATGATGTAGAACACAAGAAACTAAGAAGAGAATGGGTCGCTCAGGTATTCTATGCATGCTGTTCCAATAGTAGTGTCACACCCCCTACCTCGGGATCCAGCTAGTGGCAGGCCTTGCTTTTGTTTCTCCCCTCCCTCCTTTCCTTTTCTGTAGGTGGGCGTATGCTTCTGGTGAGTGGGGTGTGGACTGGTGCAGGGAAGCTGCTGATTACTTGAGTGCTTCCACCTGCAATTGGGCCTGGTCTTCACCAAACAATTCATCACCCTATAAAGCTCCCTCAGACCACAGTGCAGCGTTGGACCGTAATACCACCACAGTCAGTTCTTACTGGGTTGCTCTGCTGCATTCTGATGCACTCTGCTGTGCTCGGCTTCACTCCTCTTAAATCGGCTTGTCTTCTGCAACCTGCAGGAACCACTCGCTGCCCCGCCTTGGATGACATCTCTGAGCCTCCTCTGCTTCGCTCCGACTCTGCTGGAAAGGTTCCCCGGACCTCACCCCTCTGGGCTGCTGCGCCAGGACTTCCACACAATCTCCCCTCTGGCTGAGCATCCACGAACCCTCTTCCTTCACGCTTCATCCGCAGTAGCTCTTTCCCTCGCTGGATTGCCGGGGTGGGTCTTTGGGTTTAGTTGTTAGCTCCTTGGTTCCTTGGTTCCTTGGTTCCTTAGTTCCGGTTTGGTTATGACTGATTAGGTTACGGCTCAGTCCTTGTTTCGTTCACGGCTTGTCAGAAGGCTTGGAGTCCTGTTCTGTTCTTGTGAAGCGCCGCCGTGATTTTCTGGATTAGCGGGATTAGTTTGGGTTTGGTATTGATTCCTCTGTAAATAAAATAATTGTTCGAAGAACTACTGATCTGCTGAGTCTCTGTCCGCGCTTGAGTCTGTGAGTTTGAACGTGACGAGTAGAAAGAGAGGAGTGGCGATTTTGATCAGTCGGTCCATTAGTTTTGCATATCAAAGAGAAGTAAAGGATAAAGACGGTAGATATATTCTTATTATAGGAACAGTTGGTGGAGTTGAGCTTACCATCATGAATATCTATGCTCCCAATGAAGATGACCCTACTTTCTTTAAAGAAATACCATCTGTATTGGCAAAGGAAGCTAGGGGTACCATAATTTTAGGGGGTGACTTTAATTGTTTTAAATGGGAAAATAGACAGATTACCATCTGATTATGGACCTTCTAGCAGGAAAGCAAAAGCATTAAAACACATGTTAGAAGAATTAGGATTGGTGGATGTCTGGAGAGCCAAGAATCCAACGACAAAAGATTTCACATTTCTGTCTATGGTGCATGGGTCTTATTCTAGAATTGATTTAATATGTATTTCAAAACAAAGCCTGCACAAAATTAGAGAATGTGTTATTGAACCCAGTACTTTGTCTGATCATGGTCCTGTAAGGCTGAAGTTAAATTTAGGTTTGGATTGGCACTTTAAATACTGGAGACTGAATGTGTCATTGCTAACTGACCCAAGTTTTAACGAACAAATAAAGCAAACAACAGATGAGTACTTTACAATCAATGAGAATGGATCAGTGTCTCCCTCAATTCTCTGGGATGGAGCTAAAGCAGTGCTGAGAGGGAAGTGTATTGAGATCGCTGTCAAAATAAAAAAACAGAGAATTGAAAAGAAAAAACAGTTGGAAAGTGATATTAAAAGATTAACGCATGAACATAAAGTAACAAAAGATGAACAGGTATTAAAGCAACTACAAGACTGCAGAGCTTCTTTAGACAAACTTCTCACACAGAAAGCTGAGGGAGCACTTCGATACACAAATCAAAGATACTATGAAATGGGAAATCGAGCGAGCCGGCTTCTTGCCTTTCAACTGAGAAAAGAACAGTCAAATCGTGTCATTCCTAAGATAAAACACCCGACATCTTTGACCGAGGTCTCACACCCAGAAGAAGTAGCTGAAGCTTTTCAAATTTTCTATAAAAACCTTTATGATGCACCAGAGGAGTCACAAAACAAAAAGAAAATAGAAAATTTGTTTAACAAACTTAATTTAGCAAAGCTTTCCTTATCTGAGGCAGATGAATTATTATCTCCAATTCGAGAAAGCGAGATACAAGATGTTATCAAATCATTGAAAAGCAACAAATCCCCAGGTACAGATGGTCTTCCAGGTGAATTTTACAAGACCTTCATGGTGGAGCTTGTGCCAAAACTTTGTCAGACCTTTAATTATGCCTTGCAGGAGGATGATCCACCAAGGAGCTGGTCAGAGGCCATAATTACAGTAGTTCATAAAGAAGACCCACTGGACTGTGGTGCCTATCGGCCAATTAGCTTGTTGGGGACTGATGTAAAAATTATCAGTTCCATAATGGCAAATAGGATTCAGAAGTATTTAATTAAATTGATTAACCCTGACCAGACAGGGTTTATACCCGGCCGTCAGGGAGCAGACAATATAAGAAGAGTTTTAAACATACAGTCACTCGCGAGACACTCAGCCCAACCATCAATGCTACTCAGCCTTGACGCAGAGAAGGCATTTGACAGGGTGGATTGGTCATATTTGAATTACACTATGGAGAAAATGGGATTCAATTTGACATTTATAAGATGGATTAATACTCTGAATAAAAACCCAGTATCAAGGATTAGAGTGAATGGATGTTGCTCCAAATTTTTTGAGATTAAAAAAGGTGTTAGGCAAGGAAATCCAGTCTCTCCTATTCTGTTTGCATTGTGCATTGAACCACTTGCCGAGTTAGTTAGGGGAAATGATCGGATCGAGGGAATAGTGGATGAAGGAGGCGAGATGCATAAAATTTCATTATTCGCAGATGACGTTCTTTTGTTTTTAAGAAATCCACAGTCTTCTATTCCAGCTCTTATGCAATGCCTGAGGGACTATGGGGAGGTCTCAGGATATAAGATTAACGAGGTGAAATCAGAAGCAATGATGATAACAGGATGCTGGCCCACGAGCTTGGACAGACAGGTGAAATTCAGGTGGTCAAAAAGGGGCTTTAGATACCTTGGAGTTATTATGACCCATGCATCAAATCAGCTATTTAAAGCAAATTATGATAAACTTGTCTCGCAAATTAAGAATGACTTGGAAAGATGGGAATTGCTTCCTTTGTCTTTGGTCGGGAGGGTCGAAGTTATTAGGATGAATATTCTGCCCAGATTGTTATTTCTTTTTAATTCATTTCCTATCACTGTTCCTGTATCTACTTTTACATTTTTGGATAAGCTTGTTTCTAAATTTATATGGCAAAACAAACGACCAAGAGTAAGACTCAAGTCCTGTGTGCACGCAAGGATAAGGGTGGATTAGCCTTGCCACATTTCAGAAGATACTACTGGGCAGCACAACTTGGAAAATTGGTTTCGTGGATGAGATTAGATATGGATACAAAATGGGTACAGATAGAGCAAGGTTCAGTAAAAAATGTGCCACTCTCAACTCTTCCCTTTCTAAATTCAAAAGGGTGGAAGAAATTTAAGATTCGAAAGGAGTGGGTTACCTACACATTAAAGACGTGGAAGAGGATAAGACGATTATTGAATTTACCTCTATTTTTATCAAGGGCAACAACAATAACTAATGCCTGTGACTTTCTTCCAGCAAAAATGGAGGGGGGTTTCATTAAATGGGGGGAGAAAGGCCTCATCATAGTAAATAAATTATTTGAAGGAACAACTTTCAGGACTTTCTCCCAACTCCAGGCAAAATATGGCATTGATTCCAAAGATTTATTTAGATATTTTCAAATTCGGCATTACCTGATGACACATAATGAATGGGGAAAAATTAAAGAAGCTCCATCTAATTTTGAACAATACTGGATTGAAATCGCAGAGAATAAAACTAACACTAAAAACACAATATCTCGTATTTACAATAGGATTTGTATGGACTCATTAGTAGACACGTTGGATGTGAAGGGCAAATGGGAATTGGAAGCTAATATAATAATTGCGGATGAAGAGTGGGAGAATTCCTGGGTGCCCTGGCAGAAATGTTTAAGCAGCCCAACTTGGAAAGAATTCAGCTGGAAAATGAGAATAAGATATTTCAAAACTCCACTGGTAATAGCTAGTTATAATAAATGTTCCCCCCAATGTTGGAGGCGTTGTGGAATGATCGGGGACTTCTCTCATATTTTCTGGGATTGCCCTAAATTGCAAAATTTCTGGGGGAATGTGAATTGAGAAATAAATGTGATTTTGAACTTGAATAGACCAATTGAGCCACAACAGCTAATTTTGGGTACAGTACCATTAATAGACATAAGGAAAAATACTGTATTTTTGCTCAGAGTTCTTTTGCTGCTTGCTCATAAAATGATCACTGTAAACTGGCTAAAGCCCCACCCACCCACTTTGGACCAGTGGACCCAAAGGCTGAAGGATGTGAACTGTATGGAACATATAACGGCAAACCTTCGACTTCAGACAGACTTTTATCATAAAAAATGGGCACCTGTTATAAAGTATTTAGAAAAGTGAGTTTATTGAATTCGTTTAACTGAGCTAGTTCCATGTTTTGTTGTCATTTGGTTTTATTTTATAATGTTTTATTACTTTGGAGATAATTGAATTTGCAAAGAATGTTCTTCCACTTTTTGGTGATTAGATTGTTTTTGTATTTGTTAATTCTAATGGCCATTTTGTATTTGTATCTGTCATGCTTTGTGAGATTCTGTCAAGGAACCTGTTCTAATAAAAGTTAAAAAAAAAAAGAAAAATGATACATACATTGGAAACGAACGGAAACTCCGGACACGAGCTTTAATGCAATACAGGAAAAAAGGGTATATTTCAGACATAGTTAGACATTGCGATTATTTGTGATTAATCATGATTAATTAATTTGGAAGCTGTGATTAATCTGATTAAAAATTTTAATCATTTGACAGCCCTAATAATAATATAAAATTGTTTTATGAGTAACCTATTTTCTTCAACATATTTTTATTTTCGCAAAATGATATTTGAAAAATAGGGGTTGCTTTATAATCAAGGTCGTCTTATATTCGGGCCAGTACAGTACAATAATCATCAAATTATCCATAAGTTAGAAGTAGAAAATAACTTAAATTACTTCACGAATGCACACAAAAACAGGAAAACTCACAGAAAGTTCACACAGCTTCATAAAGTCTGCCTGCAGCTGTAGTGTGACCGGGCATGCCCAGACTAGTTAACGCTGCATTTATCTGGTCACCAGCAGGTGGTGCTGTTGGACCACCACTTGTAGGGCTTTCTCAAATGTAGAAGTCCTTGGACAGAAAGCTGTGAAGTAACTTGGAGTTGAACTGATCTGAGATGAAGAGCCATTGTTGACATTAACAAAGTGAAAAACCTGTCTGCTAAATATGACTGAAACCGTTTTAATGCTGTCCCTTTAATCCCAATAATATATCCTGTTCTCTGTAGTACGACGTTAATAATATCAAATGCAGCACTGAAATCTAACAGGACCAGATCAGAGACCAGTCCTTTGTCTGAGGCCATGGGGAAAGTTTCAGAGTTTCGGATGACAAGAATTCCCTTAATGTGCGTCTGCGAGCGCCTTTTTTTAACACTCACGGTAAGACACACGTCTTCAGCGCCCCATATCGTGACGTGTAGGTCGGATAAATGCGACCTGGCCGTTCAGACTGAAGTCGCATGGCTAAAGATCAGATACGTATCGGATTTAGGACCACATGTCCTGTGTCGTTCAGACTGTCATGAAAAGATCCGATACAGGTCGCTTAGAGGCAAAAAAATCGGATTTGGGTCACTTCAGCCTGCAGTGTGAACGTAGCCTTAGTATGCAGTACTTGTATATGCACTGTCATTAAAGAAAAACGAATACATGTGATTACATATTTTTGCAGATAATCCAGGAACCACTAAATCAAATTGGTTAGAAACATTGGAAAATGTGTTTTGGCCTTGAAAATATATAATATTGAAGTCAAAAATTATAATTAGAATAAGAATTATAATTCATGTCATCAATTATGAAATATCTAGAATTAGAAGACAGATGATTTGTTAGATGTAAAAACTGTATCCTCAATGAAATGAAAGTAAGTGAAGCTAAAGTGAAGGGTTTTTTTTTTCATTTTGCATACTTGAGCAAAGTTAAATTAAAGTATACTAAAATAAAATGAGTCAGGGCAACACAATGGTGCAGTGATTAGTGCTCACAGCAAGAATGTTGTGGGTTCAAATACTTGTTGGGGCCTTTATGTATGGAATTTGCATGTTCTCCTTGCATGTGCGTGGGTTTTCTCTGGATACGCCGACTTCCCCCCACGGTCCAAAAACATGCATCTGAGGTTAAATGGTGACTCTATATTGCCCTGAGGTGTGAATGTGAGTATGTGTGTTTGTCTGTCTCTGTGTGTTTGCTCTGCGATGGACTGGCAATCCATTCAGGGTGTACCCTGCCTTTGCCCACATGTAACTGGGATTGGCTACAGCGTCCCATGACCCTAAACAGGATAAGTAGCACAAAAGATGAATGTATAAATTAAAGCCGCAAGCGGCATTGGTTGGGACCGAGCCTCCCCGCCGGCCCACGACTGAGACGTCCTCGTACCTTGCTGGACGAAATCCAGGTCACCGGGAGTTCTGCTACCATGTAAACATCCATTTTCTTGATTTTAATTCATTTTCTGTTGTAAACGGCTTTTATTTTGAAGGAATTTTGGGCTTTTATTTTGTAAAGGTAGTATGTGCTGTCATTGACACTGGTTAACCCCAAATTGTCAATGTGTTTTGAAGTGTCATTTTTCACAAAATTTGAACTTTTATTTTGAAAGGGTTTGAGGCTCTTATTTTGACACTCCAGCAACCTTCTGGACCTCGATGAGACGAACGCGTGAGTGTTGGTTTTATCTTTCTACGACATTCCTGCGGGCCGTGGCGAACATTTTCGTTTTTTTAGGTGGCGCTGGAGAGCAGATGGGGTTAATTTTTCTATTTCATAAAATTTTTCACCAGTCCGGATGTGCGTGCCAAATTTGGTGAGTTTTTGTGCATGTTTAGGTGGTCAAATTTGAGTTTGCTTCCGCGACGGAATAATAACTAGCAGTTAGCATCTGTCATCCGTTAGCATTGTTCTTTTTAGCACTGTTAGCATCTCCCATCCTTTAAAATGAAGATGTTAGCATCTCATCTATTAGCATGTAGCTGTTAGCATCTTCCATTCATTTCCATGGAAATGTTAGCATTCCATATACTAGCATGTAGCTGTAAGCATCTGTCATCTGTTAACATGGGTTTTTTAGCACCACTAGCATTTCCCATCCACTAACATGTAGCTGTTAGCTTCTCCCATCTGCTTTTGACAGTCACTGAATGAAGGCACTGAGTGTCAGAGTTTGATTGACAGCTGCTGTCAGCTGTGTAAATGCACTGTACGCCCATATATGGTCATGTCAGTTAGCGTGGGAGAGAGGAGAAAATAACAGTTTCTGTTTGGGAAACAACAGCTCCTTGTTCCTTTCCTGTTTGGCAAAACTGAACAAAAAATATCACGTTTGATAGGAAAATTCGTTGTCTTTCAGTTGGTGAGGCTTTCAGAGCAGTCAGCCTTTAGTTTGGACAGATTTTTCCCCATCCGGCTCCATTATAACTGAGGGCAAAAAAAATGCAGTGCGCACACCTTTTCATACCTGTGAAAACGTACATATATCATGATATTTTCCCCACTTATGTCATATCATCTTGTTCGGAAGGACCCTGTGACGCTTCACGTGTGCTCAGTTTGTTGATAGGAGTCACGGTTTAGCCACAGTTGCCACTTGATCGAAGTGCAGAAAAAAGGCGACTTTTTTTGTTTTTCCCCATTATAACGGATGAGGGCCGGAGCAAGGCAGGATTTCAGACTTTCAAATTTGAGGACTAATAAAATCCACACCGTTAGACTTTTGACAAAGATTTGAACAACTTTTGTAGAGAAACTTCTCCTCTATCTCGTCGCGTGACTCTGGTGTCTGTACGATAAATGGTCTCGGAGGAGATAATTTTTTCATGAGGAGTGATTTTGAGTAAAATTTTACTTTGAAAGTCAAATTGCGGACTTCCTGTTGGATTTAGGTCAGGGGTGTCAGTGAATTTTAGATCTCGATGAGACGAACGCGTCAACGTTGGTTTGATCTCTCTGTGACATTCCTACATGCCATGGCGCCTATTTTACTGTTTCTAGGTGGCGATAGAGAGCATATGGGATTAATTTTTCAATTTTATAAAATTTTTCGCCAGTCATGATGTGCGTGCCAAATTTGGTGAGTTTTCGGGCATGTTTACGAGGTCAAATTTGCATTTATTTGGACGTAAGGAGAATAAAAAGAGACAAACGGACGAATAACAATAGAGACCTTGCCCTGCCCCCTCCAGGGTCGGTCCCTAATAAATGAGTTAAGCTGATGAAGACAAATAACATGACTTTTTTCAATCACTTCCTGTACCTCACTGGAGGAGAGTCCATTCAAAGTGAACAAACAGGTCCGTGCAGCTGTCACACGTCTGAGTCGCCCCCCAAGGTAAACCTGAAAGAAAGCTCAATGTTATAAGACGAAAAAGACCTCTTTTTATGTAGGGATCAAGAATCTTAACATGGTGTGTATGTCCTAACCTGGCGGATGTAGTGTGTGCCATAAGTGTGGATGAGGTCTCTGTAAAGGGACTTGGAGAAGGTGTTGTAGACACTTGGCAGCCTGGCCAAGTCCTGAATGAACTCAGAGCTGAGTCTGGGACTATTTGACACACGATAACTACACACAAAGATCCAAACTGATAAATCATTTTAACTTCATCAACAACAAAACATATAAGAAGTGATGGAAGGATGGTCACAACTTACCCATAATGGCTGCAGGTAACTCTGTGTGAGATGAAGGTATAGCGGTCCTCGCTGGTCCTTCGTGAAGCAAAGTTATACAGACTAGACTGTGTTCCTCCAACATTCATTTTGGCAGATGATAAATTCAGACCAATCTGATGGAAAAAAAAAAAAGATTATAACTTGCGTTGGATGCCAGGACACACGGCCTCTTGGCACCTCCCATTGGAGCCGAGAACTACATTTCACAATTCATAGGACAATTGTGATACAAAACTATTCAATGACATTTTAACATTCGATAACACTTTATTTGAAGCCCCCCTGTATAACACATTATAAGTATATTCATAAAGCATTATAATGCCATTATAACACGTGTAGCTATAGTTAGAAACATTCATAGATGATCACAATGCCAGGACCTAACCCTAATCCTATGCTGTATAGTGCTGTATAGTGAGTTATAAAGCATTGTGATCATGTACGAGTGTTTGTAACTACTTATAATGTGTTACACCGGGTGCTTAAAGCGAAGTGTTACCCAACATTCTAAAGTCAGTGCAAATTAACCTTATAATAAATAATATGAGACAGTTGAAACTCAACAAAAGTTTTCACTTTCAGACACTATCATGTCATGTCAACTTCAGTTGTTTTCTTAATATTCACATCTGTCTGTATAGCAAACAAAATAGATATCAATATTAAACAATATTCATAACTGGTTCTTTGACTCTTAGATAGTATTTTAGACAGATCCTACCTGCCAGTTGCTACTGTCCTGGGAGGTGTAGGTGTTCATCAGTGAGCTGTGGGCACAAAAAAATGTCAGAGTTGCATGTTACTCGATGAGCTTAAAAGTCATTTCACAATGTTCTAAATAGGTTTTTCATTTTGAATCAAACAAACTTGTGGAATGGAAATGAAATAAATGCATCTTTAGTGAATATGTTAAACATTATCTTTGATTAGAAAAAATGGTGTCATCAGTGTAACGGTGTTGCAAAATTCAAGCTTTTGTGCAACTGTCCAAACAACACAATTTAGAAAAACGATCAATGAAAGTAAAAAAGTAATGCAAACTCATTTTCAGATGTTGAGCTTCCATACCTAACAGAGGTGTGCATACTGCCATCGATATTAGTGTCACATCGAGTGAATGCACGCCAGTCCAATGCAGAAACAGGCAGCTGAAAATAAAGGTCAGACCATCAAGCCTTAACATGTGCTGAATTGTTTCTGTCAATCAGATAGATAATTTACTTTTTGCAGACGGTTGTCTTGTAGACGATTAGAGCAGAGCATGCAGGTGCGATTCGGGGTGAGGAAAGTCTTCACGTCCACCATGTAGTATCCTGTCGGTCGTAGAGTGACCACATCAAAGCCCTCTCCCACCAGATTATGGCCCGGTACGAAGGGAGCAGACTCACACTGGGCAAAGTTTCCAATCTGACAGGGGAAGACAGGGGAGTGGGACCACAGAAAGAGGAGCAGGCTCAGGTAGACAGCGGGTAGAGTTAAGGACACCATGGCTGCAATGACAGGCACTAAAATGACAGACCGAAGAAAGAGGTCACAAGCGTGAAGGCACTGTGAAAGGTCATGTTTACTTGTACTGACCATGTCCTTTTGAACGTATTAGAATTGCAGTGGTGAACAGGGTAAACAGAACCAAACAAACAAACAAACAGGGTAAACAGAACAAATTGAACAGCTGACAGCAAGAGTCTAGAGGCTAACTGGGAGAACCAACCTGATAAAATGCAGATCAATTCATAGGACAATTGTGATACAAAACTAACCAATGATATTTCAACATTCTAAGGTCAGTGCAAGTGTGGGAAAAAAGGACCATAAAATATACATAAAACTAACAGCTGAAACACAGCAAAAGTTTTCATTTTCACACACAAACATGTCTATGGAAAAACATCAAAGTTATTTTCAAACTGTTAAAATCTGTCTGTACATCAACTAAAATAGACATCAGTATTGAACACTATTCATAACTGATACTTGACTCTTCTAACCAACAGTATTTGAGACAGATCCTACTTGCCAGTTGTTACTGCCCTGGGAGGTGTAGGTGTTCAGCAGTGAGCTGTGGTCACAAGAAAATGTCACTGTTACATGTTACTCAATGAACTTAAAAGTCATTTCACACTGTTTCAAAAAGGTTTATCGAAGTTTTCATTTTCAATCAAACAAACATGAGGAATGGAAATTAAATATGTGCAATGAATGTAATAAATATGATCATGGATTAATGCAATAGTGTCACGACGTGTGTGGATTGGTTAAGAAAAACAGGACACAGGAACAGGAACACAGGCGTCAGGATCAGGAACTCGAAAGGGATCAGACACAGAATGAACAGACAAAGACACATAAGGAGGTAAATGGTAAACAGTGGTGGGGCAAGGGTCCTTGGGGGTTCCAAGCAAAAAAATTCATCGGGCCCCCACCCCATCCCAAACCGAAAAAAAAAAAAAAATTTGCACACAAATTTTGGGACATTTCATATGTATTAGAACTGGGCAACGATTAAATTCCTTAATTGCGAGTAATTGTAATCCTGGAGTTAATCGCGATTAATCCTGATTAAAATGGCTCATTTGAAGTCTGCCAAGGCCATTCAAAATATGTGTGTGTTACATAAATAAGAAATAAGTAATCAAGAACGAGTTTCTATTTATTCAATTATACATGAATAATCAGCAGCATCACAGATAACCAACAGGTAATTTGACACAGTTCCGTGTTCATGTGTCATCAACCAAATCACAACCAAGTCATAAACAGATGAAAAATTGAATTTTGTCATGAGAGCACACTTCCTCAAACTTCATAATATCTCCGACTCTCAGACAGAGAAGGCAGGATAAATTCAGTCACGCCGAATTGTGCCTCATCCTTATCTTTATTAAACCAGATTGTGTGTTGAAGGGAAATGTACTTTGTTTTGCGTGTTTTCAGCGCCTGAAGAAAGCCCAGCGGGAGAAACGGTGTACCGGCAAAACAAGTAATTTTAGTTTGATTTTAATTTTTTTCATATTTGTGCTCCTGATTTCAGTTTGTGCCGTATACCAGCCTTTTCCTCGTGATTTTTCTGATAATTCGGCCGAGTTCAATATGGCAAATAACGAGAAATGGATCGTGTTTCACCGCTAAAAGCGCGAGTGTGTTTTTTTGACGGTCAGCAGGCGCGCGGTGTGACTCTCGCGGCGCAGGACAGGTTCGGCTTGTTCACACCCCCCACAGTGTATTCAGCCGGACATACACCCACACTAAAATATATCAAAGTGAATTGCATAGCTTGCATGTGTAGACATAGCTCCCAGACTCAACTTTGTAAAGCACAGATAACGGGACTTTTTTTTTTTCCCGCGTGATGTCTCGCGGTAACGCAGCACGTTACCGCCGTTAACGGCCCAGCTATAATATGTATACTGAAAAACTTAGAGAACCCCTAATCTCTTCTATTAGATCCAGGGACCAACAGAAGTCCTTGAAAGCCATCGCTTATCAATAATTATATTATACGATAAACCTTGCGGCTCGCCTGATTCATGCAGACAGCGCTGAAGGCTGATAGGGCCGTGCAGGGACCCCCAAGGGGGTTTGCTACGTCGTCGTTTCATAATTGCGTCATAAATGCCGATTGTTGTCATTTCTGTGCAGTACATGTATTACCACTTGGGGTACCTGGTCTCTCAGGGACCTCCTTGCGAGGCCCCTCTAAAAGCCGGGGCCCCAGGCAAATGCCTGGTTTGCCTGTTGGCATGCCCGCCTCTGTCTTCAGCTCTGCTGGCATCTTCTCAAATATTATTTCATTCATTATAAGTATTTGAAAACTGTGGCCTCTAACATACCCCTTTTTAAATGCGCTTGCAGATAAAAAAAAAAAAAAAAAAAAAAAAAAAGCGTGATATTGAGCGAACTATGATTCATTTAATGCACTGAAACTTCACTACTCAGGTCAAACAGCGGTGACCAAGATGGCTGCCGCTTTTCTCGACAGCGCCCATTGGTGGTAGCGGCCGATGCGGGGTCTACTCTTTATTATGTCTATGGTTCAGACAGCAGAGTGCTTCTTCTTCTTCTTCTGTGTTGTTTGACAGCGGATGGCACCATTTCAACAGGCACATTACCGCGTCCTATCGCTATAGAGTGGGATCAGAGAACAATCTAAATTCTATTTATTAACCCTGTTAATACAAGATATGAGATCAATGCATTCCGACTGTTCACAACACTATTTATGGAGCACTGATGAATTCCTTCTCTACTTAATTTGACAGCGGAGCACGGAAAATGCCTAAGCTTAAGAGCACCTAAGCATAATGCAATTCAGGTATTATGTTGTGGTTGTGATTCAATACAACAAGTATGATCGAGTTCATCATGCAGCTTCAGTCTTCCTAGGTTTCCACTGATTGGGTAAAAATAAATTGTACTGGCTGACCAAACTTCAGGGGTGAAGAACATTACAATAAAATTATAATGCAGGCGACTGGTTTGATCAAATGCCGCCTGGTCACACGATCTGGTCACATGACCAGACAGCCGCTTGCGCTGCGCACTCATAGCTAAGCTAAGCTCCAGGTACATTTATCCACCTCTAACCTGTCAGTCACCATAATCACACAGTTTGTCCTCCAGTCCCCCGCCTACTGCGTGAGGAGAAGCGGCGCTGCCGGCACGAAAAAAACTGTGCAAATCGTTGCGGCGCAGCATCATCACTGCGCTACGATTCCCAGAATTAGGGTTGCACCGATACCGATACTGGTATTGGCAGTGGCCCCGATACCGCACTAAAACGCTGGTATCGGTATTGGCGAGTACTCACAATTAACACGCCAGTGCCATTTTCCGACTTTCATATTGCACTTGAACGCACCGCCGTGTGAACTCATTCTTCGACATTCACGCTGTGTGATCAGTGTTTTCAGCGAATGATAGCAATGATTTTACACCCCAGTGAGGATGCAGTTCTTGTTACAGAACGTGGATCTGAGTCTGAAAAGCAGAAAAGGAGTTTTATTAGTATCATGAGTCTTTGTGAGATGAAGCTGGTTTCCAGCCGCAGGAGCAGACTGAGTCTGGAGTTTAACTAAGTTCCCCGGAGAAGTCAGGAAAGCAGTCGGGCAGGTCCGGCGGAGCGGCGAGCGGCTGAGGCGGCAACAGGAGCTAACTGGAGGTACAGGTCCAGGCTTACTGCCACATTCCACATAATGTGTGTCGTTCCGCTCTGCCGTCCGCAGTAAATATGTTGCTTTTTTAATCAATCAGCATCGTTACATATCCTCTGCGCTGCGCTTTCTGTATGAACCGCGCAGCCACGGTAGTCAGGAGGCTGCAGTGTGGTTGATGGTAACATAAAGAGGCCGTAGTGCAACCACTGGAACACAAGCTACCGAAAAACAACAAAGGAGGAGGATCCCACAATGGCGTTGCTTAATTAGCCTTATTATTTAATTACGGACTTACTTTTGTAGCATCTTTGATGTAGTTCTTATTTTTTAACTGGTATATTGAGTTCTGTGAGTTCCTATGTTTTCAAGTAACCTGAATGCACCGCTGTGGCGTGAGTGGCTGGGAGGGAGCAGGGGGCGGGACCAGGAAGCCAGCATGTGTGCGCATGTTGGAAAAACAGAGAGAGCCGCCCCTCAGCTGTTTTTTCTTAAGACTGTTGTTTTGAGACCTGGTCCGGAAGTGGTGGATGGATGGATGGATGCTTTGCTGTAGTTTTGCTGTGGTTACAACCACAGTAAGTTCTGAAGCTTAATAAACTAGCATTAAGAATCCAACTCATCTTCCTTTCATGCTGCTGGATGTTACATTATCATATTCCAGTGTGTCTTGTGGCCCAAAAAATACGGTATGTAGTAAATGGGGAGAACAGAAACAAGGAGAAGGAGGAAAAACAGCAACACTGCCCCCACGTGGTGCCCGAGGCAGAGGACGTCACAGTTCCTGACAATTAAAAGTAGCATGGTTTCGGCAGGGTATCGGTATTGGCCGATGCTACACAGCCAGGTATCGGAATTGGTATCGGTGACCAAAAAATGGTATCGGTGCAACCCTACCCAGAATGCCTTGGGACCAGTCACATGACCAGACAGCCGCTAAGCGCTGCGCGCTCGTAGCTAAGCTACTCGGTTCAAACAGAACATCAAAAACTTTGCAAATCGTCGCGCTGTAGCCGACATCGTAATTTAAAAAAAAAGAGGCTTTTGGCTGAGTTGGTACTCAGCTTACAGTCAAGTCGGCACCGACCAACTCGGCCACTTGAGAGCCCCCCCGCGAGGCCGACTTGGCTAGATGCCGACTTGGCTAGATGCCGACTTGGCTAGATGCCGACTTGGCTTGATCCCGACTTGACTGTATCCCGGGGCGGTGCCGAGTTGGCCAGGGCCGACTTGAATTGGTGCCGACCTGACTGTAATCCCTCGCCCCCCCACCTCCAGCCCCGTCGCGGACAGAGTGATCTGCACCAACAGCTCGCGGACAGGAGAAGGTCTGCCCCCTGGGATCCCGCGGCGCCTGGCCAGAGACGAACAGCTGACCACCGTTCTGGATCTGCTTCCCGGGGCGCCAACCAGCCGAGATGGAACGAGACCCCAGCACCACGGAGGGCTCCTCCCGCTCGATCCTCTTCTGCTTTGAAAAATGTTAATAAAGGCCATCAGGCCCATTACTCCTCTAAAGAGCACAATTCCTTCCATTACTCCGCGCTCGCACTGCAGGGGCATGCTGAACCTGGCTGTGGCCTCTCCTCTCTCACTGCAGCCACTCCTCGTGTGGTCACCTGCCGTCGTGAGAGGTGGTACTCCAGGGTGCCCGGGGACGCCTATTTTCATATCCCCATTTTGATGAGGCACAGGAAGTTCCTCAGGTTTGCCGTTGGAGACCGGAGTTTTCAGTACAACTGCCTCCCATTAGGCTATTCCCTCGCTCCACGCACCTTCTCCAAATGCGTCAAGGCCTTTCTTTGGCCCCTCATTATGGTCTGAGGATTCTCACTTACATCAACGACTGGTTGGTACTGGAGCCCTCTCGTCAGGAGGCCGAGGAGCACACAGCCCAGGTTCTTCATCACGTCACACGACTGGGGTTCGTGGTGAACGAAGACAAGATTGCGCTTCTCAAGACTCAGCTGTCCGTGTACCGGGGCCTGGAGTTGGACGCGGTGACCATGACGGCTCGGCTCTCCAAGGAGAGGCAGAGTTGGCTCCTGTCCCTGCTGCGGACCCTGACTGTGTCTCCCATAGTGGGGGTCCACCAAGTAAGGGCTGTTCTGGGAATGATGGCTGCGGCCCACCCGGTGGTGTGCCTGGGTCTCCTCCACATGCGGAGGCTCCAGAGATTGTTCAGTCGCCTCCGCCTACTTTCAGTGCGGGACAGGCACAAGAAGGTCTCAATTCCGCTGCCAACGTGGGAGGATCTCGCGTTCTGGTTGAAGCCGGATAACCTCCAGCAGGGAGTATGCATGGGCTGCGTCTCGCATCACGTCGAGGTGTTCATGGCTGCGTCACTCGCACCCTGGGGCAGCACGCTAGACCACTCCGCTGTGGGCTATGTCTGGGAGTCCACGCCCTTTCACATCAATGTTTTGGAAATGACTGCAGTGCAGAAGGTGCTGCTTCATTTCCAGCCCAGGCTGCTAAGCAAACATGTCCTGGTTAGGTCAGACAACACCATGGTGGTTGCCTACCTCAATAGACAGGGGGGACCAGATCCCATCCTCTGCATCGCAAGGCAGTGGAAATTCTGCTATGGGCAGATTCTCACCTGTCCTCTCTAACTCGACACATGCCCAGGGCTCCCAATTTCAGTGCGGACAGGATGTCTCAGGGAGACCCACTGCCTGAAGAGTGGTGCTTGTCACCCCGAGTAGTCACCCAGATCTGGTGCAGGTTCGGCCACACCGTGGCTGACCTTTTCGCCAGTACAGAAAATACAGTGCCCACTTTGGTTCTCACTCAGGCCGTCAGACGAACCCCCTCTTGGGGTAGATGCCCTGGCCCAAGGGGTTTGGCCTTCGGGCCTCCGACCCGCCTCCTGGTTCCCGTGCTGCTCAGGGTGAGGTTGTGGGGCCTTCACATTCTGGTGGTAGCCCCGGACAACCCAAGCCCCAGGTGGTACCTGGATCTGGTACAGATGGCGGTCGGGGATCCTTGGCCGATCCCCGATGAGTCCGATACTCTGCTTGAAGCGGGGGGCGCCCTTCGTTCCCGCCCTGTCTTGGGCAGGAGACTCCTGGTTTGGATGCTCAGAGGATGAGACTAGCCAGGCTAGTTGGCGTTGGTGTCCACTATCCACAGTGCCAGGGCTCCCTCTACTATCAAGGCCTATAGATCTCGGTGGCGCCTCTTTTTGTCATGGTGTTCAGAGAAGGGATTGGACCCCAGCTCCTGCACTGTCGGCGGGGTTTTGGAGTTTTTACAAGGACTTCTGGATAGCGGCTGCTCTGCATCTACCCTCACGGCGTTTGCATCGGCCATCACGACAGACCACGAGGGCTTTGGATGCTTCTTGGCACGCAGCCACCCGCTGATGAAGCACTTTTGAAAGGGTGCTTGCAGGCTGAGGCTAGACATATGGTTCCCCCGTGGGACCTCCACACCATGTTGGAGGCCTTGGGGGAGCCCTCTGTTCGAGCCTTTGGTACAGGCGGAGTGAGGCGGGGTGTGTGCAGCACCCGGGCATGATTGGCACGGCTACTCTTTTGATCTGTCTCAGTGTCTGGCTGGCGCCAAAGGAGGTTACCAATAGCGAAGCCCGTAGGTGGGCACGCACACACTCGTACAACTGTAGTTACGTCTAGTAACCATTACTTAGAACTGCAGTAGTGAACAAGGCAAACAGAACCAATTGAACAGCTGACAGCAAGAGTCTGGAGGCTAACTAACAGAACACATGTCAACATGCACAGGAAAACTTGGAAAAATAGATATTCACATCTCTTTTGGTGTCTGTATCTAAATATCTTTAATGCTGGAGTGTGGGTGAGGATCAATTCAAATGGAGCATTATGTCAGGGCCACAAAAACTCAGATGTTATTGGTTGTAGTTCTGTTGCAATTATTATTGCAACAAGACATCATCAATAGGATAAACCTAATAGTCTACAGTCAACAGTATAAGCCAAGCTCATATTCCCTATTATAGGTCAGCAATCTTAGTGAATGTCAGCAGGGGCGGGCTGGCCATCCAACCCAGTGGTTTCCCGAAAGGCCGGTCTACTCTGGGCCGGTGGCCAGAAGTTTTGGGGGTTTTTTGTTGTTGTTGTTTGTTTGTTTTAGCACAAACGCAGGTGGTTGACCGCAGCAGGCTGCCCTGGCAGCTGCAGGTAGTGAGGCAAGCACAGACTGGGTTAATGATCTACTGCAGCGGTCGGCAACTGACCACCCCCGGACCACTTTTGGTCCGCAAACAATATCTGGCCCGCCAGATGATTTTGAGAATCATCACCTTCTAAACCGCCTTCACTACCTGTGAAAGACCTTAAAACCCTCTCTGTCAGTGATCAACCGGCACCGTGCAGCACCGTGCTGCATTCCGGGACTCTTCGTAAAAGTAGCCTGCTGATAGACGCCACTGGTGTCTCAGCTACTTTTCTAAAGCATGAAATTTATGACATTGTTTTAAAGGTTGTATAGAGGATTTTCCATGGAGAGAGAAATCCAATGACTGTTAGTCCTTTTTGAAATGCTGCGCATGCGTGACCCACACCCCCTCCTCCCCTGCTCTCTCCGGAGGACCACCTCCTCCTTACGCAGAAAGTAGCATTAAGCAACTTAGCATCGTAGCCACCAACGTGTCCTTTTGAACAACACAAAACACAGCGAATATGAATAAAATCCTGCACTTGCGCCAAATCCTGTCCCTGAGCCGTCCCTGCTCTCGGGTGGATCAGAGGAGGACGGGGGAGGTTTGATTGGAGCTGCATGACTGGAGCAGACTCACGCTCAGAGCTCACAGCTGATCTGTGTGCGCTGCAGCCTGCAGGCGTAACGACACCCCCCCCCCTTCCTCCTCTCACTCTCCGGACTTTTTCATACAAGTCTTGTTTTAAGATTAAACATACATTTTCACCAAATGGCAAGCACGTTACAGCTATGATTAAGAAAAATTGTCTCAAGTCTACAGGTGAAAAGGTGTTGATAGCGGCAGCAGAGCCTAGCAGGGGGGGAGCACGTAGGGGAGGGGGGTACGAAAAGTGCGTAGGAGCATGATAGCTACGCTACAAATGTAGAGAGGTTGATTGACACGTTAGAAAACCAATAGATAGTGAGGCTACCTCGTTATTGATTGGCTAAAGTAATGTTGGTTTTACAACGCCCAAACTTGATTAATGTTTATGATTTTTTTTTATCATGATAAAAACAAGGCTGCTACAGCTTAATAACGCCATTTTTTTAGCTTTAGTTCATTTTTGTTAGTAATAAAGATCTTCTATACAACCTTTAATGTTCAAGATTGGATAGTTGTTTGGATTGGAATTAAAACATCTTCAATTATGTGCGCGTGCACCCCCCCAGTCCCCTTCAAGTGCCCACACAAAAATTGGCCCATTGCCAAATCAAGTTGCCAACCCCTGGTATAAATCATTAAATATATTCGCACATATTCATATATTTAGATAGTTTTTATATTGTCAATTAAAGCATTTGTGTTAAAATTATGGTTCCATTTGCGTCCTTCATATGATCGGATGAAAGGCCTCTCCAAACCAAGATCCCGGGCGGAATTTCAACCCCACCCCGCCCCTGTAGGTCAGCAATCAGTTTCACAACTTGCACCAGGCAATAATTTCTTACCATCTGTGGCCTTCTCCTTCTCTTTCATGGATTTTTGGTTTTGTTTTCTCTTGACTGTTTCATTTAAAGATGTCAAGTGCAGCATTTTACACCAGTCAAGGGACTCAAATCTACTGATAATAGACAGAGAGTTGAAAAAGCACATTTCATCAACATTTTCTTTGAATTGATGATTACTTTTATATTACTGATGGATAAAGTCATGCATATGCAACAAATTTGGAAAGTGTCTGCACCAATTAATAATTCTACTCTCAGCTGCAGCTGACCTAAGATTTAGGTTTATTGCGGCTTCCCCTTCCCAAGACTTATAGCCGCTATGAGTGTGAGATCGGGTCCTGGGTTCTTATATTTGAGACACACAAATAGTTTAACAGGTGCACATACGCTCTGATCCAAAGTTACGTTTTGGTGCATTTATTGTGGGGCAAAAAGACAGAGCTACCAGAGCGCAGCAGTATGATGATCACAGTGACATGAAAATCAGATAATTGAACTGTAAAAATTGGATATGGAAAAATGAGAAGCGGTCAATAAAAAATACGACTATGCCCAACCCTGACTGTCTGTGCCATAAGTGAGTGCGCACCTTTACACACAGCCTTTCTCACATGCACATGCCCACTCTAAGTGCAACCCCGCCTCCGCAACACACACACACACGCGCACACAGTCTCGTATTTCTATCCTCGTGGGGACCTTCCATTGACGCCCATTCATGTCTAGCCCCTAACCCTGACCCTTACCCTAACCCTAACCCACACCACAACAAAGCCTAACCCTAAAGAAATGTTTTTGCACTTTTACTTTTTTCAGTAACAACAACATGGTCAAGAAAACACTGTTTCTCCTACTTAGGACTGGAAAAAGGTCCCCACAAGGCACGTCGTTCCACGTTTTGCTATCCTTGTGGGGACATTTGGCCCTGACAAGGATAGAAATACAAGAACACACCTACACACACACACACACACACACACACACACACACACACACACACACACACACACACTCACCCTTAAACAATTCACCTTCACCTCATTCTGTCTCCTACAATCATGCACAAGGAAATTCAAGGATCGAAGCAGGTGTACATATCAAGAGGGAAAAGACAAAGAAACACATTTACAACTTAAACCTAAGCAAACAAACTGTAAACTCTTGCAAGGTACGATATTTGAACAGGTTGGACCAGTGGCTATAAACTGATGGAAGCAGATGTGAATGACCTGTGTTATTCTGCATTCTGCCAGTACAGGAGGAGATTTGAGATGTTGTCTACGATGGATCTTAGCTTTATGAAGAGCTTCCTCTCACTCACACCTTCAATGGTGTCCAGGAATGTCCCTGAAACATACTGTAGCTGACCTTCCACCTGCCTGATCCACCTGCTCTTGTCCCTGTTTGATTTGGAGAAGTGTGTTATTTGTCCATGTCAGTTTATTTTTTAGCAGAAAACTCAGGTAATTATGAGTCCACTGTCCCAGCTTGTATCTGGTCTGGGTTTGTGGTAGGAAACAGGAGCAGAATCAAATCTGTTGCAACACAACTTATAGCTAATTTGCCCACAGTTGCTCCTTGGATGCTTGCTCCTCCTCCATTGGTTCAACAAGCCTCCATCAGATGTCCCTCACACTTTTCTGCTGCAGATGCTTCTTCTATTTTTTTTTATTGGTTTTTTATTGGTTTCCAGTTTGTGGTTTTTCGTACCACCCTCAGCTTCTCTGCATTACCAGACCTCAAAATGCTCTTGTTCTCATTCAGCACCGTCAGGTCAGAGAACTGTACCGTTTTCACTGGTCGTCGCCTGAATGCACAATTCAACATTTGTTATGATGGTTATTTCACTATGTCCTACACAAATCCTACTACAACCATTGCA
Organism: Salarias fasciatus; assembly: GCF_902148845.1. Lineage (NCBI taxonomy): Eukaryota > Metazoa > Chordata > Actinopteri > Blenniiformes > Blenniidae > Salarias > Salarias fasciatus. The sequence continues at coordinate 24,413,926 of NC_043750.1, read as the reverse complement.
TCGCCCACATACCAATTTCTGGTTCTGTTCGATGTGAACTTTCAAAAATGAGAAACAAAGAAAATCCATATTCATATAAAAAAAAGTTTTATTTATGCCCTAACGACACATTAACAGTTCATTTGAACATGGATGCATTTAAAAGCAGTGGAGTTATCATCTGCAAGCATTCGGCGATTTCATCTTTGCACATCCAAAAAGGGAAACCATGCACATCTTGAAATGACGGGCCAAGTAAACTAGAAATTGTATGCATTTAGAGATTTTCTGAGAATAATAAAACACTCTCTCCAGCCTGCATTAGTTAGACTGCACCTCAAACATCTTAATTATGCATTTTCCAAAGCTATGACACACAGGAAGAAGCAGCTTTGGCAAGAAAATATAACAGAAATGAAAAAGATTACAGGGAAACACACAGCATATGGTCCTTTTAAAGACATGCACATACCATAACAGGATATCATAAATGCATTCTTGAACTCTGCTCACGTGAAGCTATTTTCAAAGGTGGCCATCTCCGCAGGAACTACTGTTATCAAACAGCAGGGCCATATAAAGCAGAAGCTTTGAAGAATATTCCTAAATACACCAGTGCAATAAAATCAACCACACATGTCCGATAGAGCTTAATCTAAAATGATCCCACCTGAAACAACGCGCCACAGATCGTGAAATTTGTTTATTGAGCACAATTTAACATTAGAATGACTTATAGAAGTTGTTGGTTGGACTATGTGTATGTGTATGTGTGTGTGTGTGTGTGTGTGTGTGTGTGTGTGTGTGTGTGTGTGTGTGTGTGTGTGTGTGTGTGTGTGTGTGTAGGAGGAAACTACAGTATGTGTTTTTCTCAGCCAGTACGTAGGATGATGTGGATTCCAGAGTCAGTGAAAACTGGGCCGCTCATGTCTCCCACTTTGAGGGCAAAGGAGGCGTCTTCAAAAGGCTTCTGCATTTGACCTGAAACATAAAGACAGACAGTAGCATGTGTCATGAGCAGTGTTATTGAATTCTGAACTACAAAATGAAAAGAAGAAAGCTGAAGCTGGTGGAACAGCCTGGGTGTGATGTGGTGATCGGTTTACCTCTGGCAAATTGTCCCAGGTCGCCACCGTTCTTTGCAGAGCTGCAGTCACTGAACTGAGACGCCAGGGACTCAAACCTCTCATGTCCAGACTTGATCTGTTCTATGTAATCTGCACAGAAAAGAAGGAACATGTTCAATACAAAGATCAGCAGCAGTGAAATCATGTTCTTTTTCCCTCTCTGTTGTGCTTTACTCACTCTGAATGAGATCCAGGGCCTCATCCTTAGTCCGTGTTATATTCTGTTCTCGCCAGGAAGACGGCCGACGTGACTGATTGTGCTTCACCAGGAGGTGGGAGCAGCGTACCTGAGGAAAGAGATAAAACAAACTGAGCACCCCAGATCAAAAAAGACATATGACATTAGGCAATTTTCACATTTAAACTCAGGAAAATTACATCCCCATAAGACACACAGACTTTACATCGTTCATCTCCCAGTGATGGTTTCAACTTACAGCTTCAGAAATTAAAAGCTGTTGTGAAAAATTTCATACAAGTTCATCAATGCAAGTTTACGATCAGAAAATAAGCCCATAGATTTGTTTTGGCTTAAAAAATGAATAAAATGTTCACATCAAACCTTATCTGGCTCTCCACTGCTGTCTCCCACTGGACGTTCCCATTGGCTGGCATTTGTGTGGTGGTTAAAATAGTAAACACGATCTACAGAAGAAAAGAAGACAAAGATCCATTAAAGCATCATTCAGAGTCCAGTGAGGCTTTTTTGCCATTACCAGTACAATTTTAAGTTCTAACAGACACATCCATATTAAACTCCAGTTTGTTTAAACAATCAACATGCTGTTAGATTAAGTAACACACACAGTGAAACAAACAAAAAAAATACTTCTATTATGGAACTTAACAATTAGGAGAGTGTAAACAGGGCACCATACTCAGTTGGGTCATTCATTGCAAATGAAACCTTAAGAAGTAATAAGTCTACATGTGCGGTCTATTTTAAACATTGATATAATCATGTTTTGAAGATATGCCACTTTTGTCTTCTTTAATGCTACACTGTGAGCCTCTATGGACGTAGCACAGTACATGGCATAGGACAACCTGAAACACTTCTCAGGAAGAAAAAACTTGCATGTGTCCATGTTATCAAGACAGGAATCATTATAAATATGTGCAACACAGTCTTCATTGCTGGCAGTGATCCACTTTTCACGATTCAACAGAAAAAAAAAAGTTTGAGAGGTTTACTAGGCCAGATCAGAGTTAATCCATGGTAAATATTACATTAAAGCAGCTGGTACAGTGTGCAGACGGGTGGTGGCACAAAGGAATGGGACTGACTGCGAAAGTAAACAACACAAATTTGATCTTTAAAGCTTTTAGGCTTCATTACATGACAGCGAATGAATGAATGGATGTTTGATTTCGCTGCAGCTCTGCACGAGAGGGCGGGGAGGTATAACCCGAGGCCCTGCGGCAGTCGGTTTGATCTGCCCTAAATGAATCACTATAACCACACAACAAACCAAAACGACTTTAAAAAAAACAGCCACACATTGAGGTATCTCCGTGGTTGGTTTCAGCATGCCATGATTACACTTTGAACAGCTTCGTTTCAACACCGCGCCACGATGCAGAAGGTGTTAGCATCGAAGCTAACACCGCCACACATCGCGGTGTTGGCGTCTTTAGCTTCCTGATGATTCTTCTGACGTTTCATTTACTTGAATTGCGACTGAGTCTCTTCTCCCATCCATGTGGCAGCTTCTCCTCGTCTGACATGATTATTTTTCCGGCAGCAGCGTTTTGTTTTCCAGATTGATCTCACTGTAGCTCCTGGCTGGGTTTGAACTGCGGCAGATGTTTTCGGGGTCAGGCCCGCCTCGTGCGGAGTTTTCTGTCCTGTGATAGGTCAACTGGAGCTGTCAATCACAGCTCTGCCTGTTTGATTGGTTGAGACTCTCACAGGAAACGGAACCAGAATCGAGAACTTTCCTCAAAACAGCACGAGACGGAATAAATATTTTTATTGCTCTTCTTCTGGGAATTTACAGGTATGAACATATTTTACACTTCTTTACCTTATAAATCGTCTATAGATGTAGTCTACACTAATATTTCAGAACATTCTCTTTTCTTCAGTGTGGGTTTTTGTCAGCTAACATTCATAAGCTAATCCTGATTCTGGTTGTCTGTAAGTACATGTTTCCCATCGACTTAAAAATATCATTCAAATCTAATTTCTGACGCTGCGCACAGTCAAAACTGTTTTACACGTGTCTAACGCTACACATATGTCTGCTTACAGGAGCTGAAGATGATCGAGGTGATTTGTAACGATCGTCTGGGCAAAAAGGTCCGGGTTAAGTGCAAGTATCCTTCATTAAAGACAGGAGGTGGTGCAGAGTGTTGTTAAAGTCTCTGTGGAAGGGTTGAGTCTGAATCATGTAATTAACAGGTCTTTCTGTCATAGACACCATTTATCAGATTCTCGTCGCATTATAGTCTGCTATGATTGCCAAAGACATTTAGCTTTCATTTTCTGAGGCAATAGTATTCAAACTCATGTCTCGTAGATACCGTAGTCATGTTTCAATCTGCGGCTGTTTGCATTGGCTCTTGATGAAAATGATACTTCATCCATCCATCCATCCATCCTCCCTCCTAAGACCCTTGTGGGCCAGACAACCACATCTAGGACTTAGGAGATTGAAGATAATAGTCTTTTATGAGAGCATGAGACTGATGATTGTTTTTGTCATTGTTACAAGATTGAAGCTTCTGTATTTTGTTACAGATCACGTCTCAATAATTGTACAGAATAAGTCATTAATATTTTTCATTTCCAATTATATCAAAGCAGATTTTTTTCATTTGGTACCTCCTTTCACAATTTTGTCTTTATCTTAACGATGTAAAATAGTAGATTACCTAGACTAGAAGAGAAAAGATCTTTGTGGCAGCCATTCAGCATTTATGCTACACAGTATTTCCAAATAGAAAGATTGCTGAATGTTTGACACTTACAGGTGCAATGTGCCACTGTGTTGTCTTCTGTTGAGAATCTCAGATAAACCTGGAATATTTAAACTCGGGTTGGAGAACAAGGTTATGTTGTGTTGTGTCTGCCTTAACTTGCTCCTCTCAGCTCAGAGGACACAATCGGGGATCTGAAGAAGCTCATTGCAGCCCAGACAGGAACACGGCACGACAAGATTGTATTAAAGAAATGGTAATATTGTAGTCTTTAAACATTGTCCTGACTGTGACTGGCCTCTGTTGGCAGCTGACTGTTTTCCCTCTGTTTTGGCAGGTACACCATATTCAAGGACCATGTGTCTCTGGGTGACTGTATCCTTTCAAATCTCTCCTGCTGAACTCTTGAACTGTTTGTAGCTCAGTAATTTGAAGTACACATTTCTGATTATTGTTTAATTAATTTTAATGCTCCCTTCAAATTATAAATTCATACTGTTCAGCTGTTTACATACTTAACTGTGATCTCCTCAGACGAAATCCATGATGGGATGAACCTGGAGCTCTACTATCAGTAGAGAACACGCATTGAGTCAAAGATGTACAGACAAACTATTTGGTCAGCAATAGTTTTCCACCAACATGAGTGTGTTGCACGAAATGTCATCGATCAGAAAGCTAGTCTGACATCTGGGGTTTAGTTCTTATTTGACCTGCAAATTGTTGTGTGAAAGACATGCATTCTTTTTGTTTTGATATTTTTGAATTAAAGTAGATATTTACATACCGACAAGACTGAGTGATGGTTGTTGTCATCGTCCTGTAGCGGTTATACACTACGATTTTGTGATCCCACTCATAGTTCTAGAGGTCGAGTCTGTATCACTGCAGCATCCTACACATCACACGTATTGAACTTTCAGGGCAGTAAGTAACAAACTACTCATTCATATTACTGTAATCAAGTGAAAGTATTGCATGTACAAAACTTGTAATTGTAAGTGAGTCACCACAGCAGATCAGGTGATCCATGTGTTTGATTTGGAACAAGTTTTACACCAGATGTCCTTCCTGAAGCAACCTGAGCATTTGGCTCAGGAACACACACAATGGTGTTCAAACCAGCAAACCTCAGACTGCAAGCTTGCTTCAGTCACTTCCAGTCCCCTGGATAAAGTCATCAATCTATTGTCGAGCTTCTTTTTTTTTTTTTTTTAATTACAAGTCTCTTGTTGACAATTGTTACACATTTAACTACACACTTGGAAAAGGCAAATTTGTTTCTCAAAATACTCTAAATTTATACTTTGAGTCATATTAACAATGTAACTGTGAGCAGTTTACAGTTGATTTTTGTTACATTATGGACTTTGTGTTTTCCAGCAGTGAGCGTCTTAACAGAAAATAACTCTCCAAGGAGAACTGGTCACTCTGTTTTTAAAATGTAATATTTTTTGAAACCTTTCATGTAAAAAGTTCGTTTTTCAGTTTTCAGTGTTTTCGCACCTCCCGTGTTCCTTATGTTACTAGTTTTCTCAGCTTTACTTTATTACCACTCAGACATAGTGCTGTTCATTTACATCAGTTATAGTCTTTTTTCAGTTTTCAAATTTCTTTTTTTTTTAACCTGTCAGGGTGGTTTCTCTTCACATGGATCCCTGCTGCATCAGAGATAACGGTGACCGAGCTGTGTTCACACACCTCTTTACGCTGTCACAGCCTTAAATGACGGATGATACACTCTTAGCTTGGCCGAAAGCTAGACTGTTCCTGCCTTGAATTTGAAACTGGGGCTGTAAAAGTGATTGATAACTGCAAATTAAGTGAATATTAAAGACAAATGGATTATTGAATGTTACTGGACACAGGTATCTTTCAAGTTCAGTGGCGATAAACCAGACATGATCAAAAAGGTTTTATTCACAGAAAAACAACACTCACTAAATCAGAAGTATCAGCATTTCTCTCACACACACACGGACATGCACACTAATGCATGTGGGTTATTGTGATCTCACACACAGACGAAGCCTCTTCTCAGGAGGAGCATCAGCAGTAGTCAGAGTAATCCTCTTCCACATAGTTGGCTGGAAAGAGCCCGACCTGAAGACCCAGGAGGAGCACAAGTTAAACAGATTCCTCCAGAAATGCACTTAGAAAAAAGCAAAAACAAAGCATGTGTTGCATATCGTTCTCACCCGGCCGTACACCTCCCCTTTCCACCAGCCGTTGTGACCCTTCTTGGTGAGGATCTTGATGGTATCGCCCTCTCTCAGCGACAGCTCCGAGCGGTCCCGGGCTGAGAAGTCGTACCTGGCCCGCGCCACGCCGAAGCTCCTCATGCTGCCACCTGACAGACACAGCAGCATCATTTACACCATATACATATCATGGTACTTTGCATTCACACAATAAAAAACAGGAAAACTACACGATTCCATATGAATAAGCACAAACAGGAACAACAAAGTGCAGCAACTTAGCAATTTTACAGTTTTAAAAGACCTTTTATTCCTTTCTTCGAAGAGAATTTGATGATAATATTGTGTCAGGACCCATCATGTGTCAGCTGAATCAATATATAGCTTCTGGAGATAGTAGTGTGCAGATTTTAGATATTTAAAAAGTAAGAACTTCCGCTGAGCTGTGGTTTCATTCACAGAGCGAAGAGGCAACATGAGATTGAGAACAGATACTAGTTCTTAATCTCTATAAAGAGACATCTGGAAACCAAATGAGGAGTTACTCATCTGCATTCAGCATGTTTCAGGTCTTTGCAGACTGCTCAGATGACCTTAATCAGCTTCACTGGGTTACAGATAAAGGAAGCTTTTCCTGTCCCCACCCCCCATTTTTCCTTTTTAATCAAATACACAAGAGTACTACTCATCTCCATATTTTAACTCTCAGCGAGAAATCCATGGTACCTGGCGCGGCGTTGGGAGGGGCGTTAAATGCGCTGCTCTGCTCCGGTTGTTTGTAAGGCGTCAGCAGCGTGGTGTCCACTTCCTTGAAGTAATCCTTTAAAGAGTTCTTTTGGTAAAACTGAATCATTTCCTGATGCAGGACAAAAGAGATCGTGAGAAACGTGTGAGAGCGACAAGAGATGCGGTTACACGGCACCTGAGGTACGAGGTGAGTCACAAAAACCACACAGTGCAGTTTGGTTTCATGTGCTCTTCGTCAGCAGGATGAAGACTCACAACTATGCCTCTGAACGCAATCTTGTCGTTGATGCGGTACAGGCCCTCGGCAGAGGTGATCTTGATGTGTCTGATGTCCATGTTGAACCTGGGAGAGCAGGGAGTGATGGTCAGAGAGTGCAAATGGGGCTTCTCAGCTCTCAGGAACTAAAGTTACAGATTTATATTGTTCACAATCATATCAAAGTAACTCAAGTAAATCTTTAGTTTTTCAGCTGTTATTTGCTGTTCTACACACATTTGCTGTTTCATTGACTGAAAAGACTGACATGTAAATCACACACGGATAAAACAGAGAACAGGTTGATTCTCACTTGAGGCTGATGGCAAAGTCTCCTCCATCCTTCTGCCGCACCAGGAAAGTCCCATCGGAGCGCGACATCAGGAGGTTTTTGGCGGCCGTGCGGTCCATGTTGCCTGCGAACCTTGAATCACAAAAGAAGCGATTACTTTTGGGGGACAATATGTGACTTATCGAAAGACAAATAAATAAAATACAAGATTTAGGTAACTGCTGTTTGAACAGTTGTATGCTTTGCAGCAAGCTTAAATAAAAATGAAAATCTATATCAATGTGTAAAAGCTGCATGCGGCTTTAGAGTCAAATCTTACTGCATTGTCCAGATGCCGTTAAGTGAGAAATGAACTGGCAACAGGAAATGTCCTGTACAACCTCCCCCGACCCTGTGTGTGTGTGCGCAGGCCTCTCAGAATTGATACTTACTAGTATGTTATTTGATTGTGGGAAATAAAGGGGCTGACTTCATAAGTTTATACTTCATTCTGCTCCTTTTCATTCATAAATTTGGAAACGTCTGTTTTGTTTTGACTAATCTATTGTTGTTTTTGGATTGTTTTAATTTTACTTTAAAGGTGCATTGAGGAGTTTGCACGTTTTTATGCGAAACAGCGCCCCCCTGCAGGCCTTGGGCGTAATGCAGCTTGGTGAAGAGGGGAACTCCTTCCTCACTCTTTAAGTAGCGCTCGAGTAAGATTTAAGTTTCTTTTACCTGGTGGCAGGGCCGGCCCGGGCTTCAGAGGCGCCCTAGGCGAGCCCGACACGAGCGCCCCTTGGGAGCGTGTTTTTCGAGCGGTCCCGACATTTGTTGAGCGGGGGGGGGGGGGGGGGGGGGTTGAGGAGCGATGCCGAACAATACCGATCAGTGCCGGGCAGGGCCGAGGACGAGGAGCGCAGTGCGTCGGACCGCTGCACAGCGGGGCACACGGAACACAGAGCGTCGTGGCGCCCCTTGTACGACTGCGGCGCCCCCCTCAGGACGTGGCGCCCTAGGCGGCCGTCTACTTCGCCTATGCCTAGAGCCGGCCCTGCCTGGTGGAGTCTGTGCTGGAGTTGTGGCAGTGCTAGAAGCCAGTCTTTTCTTACTTTCTGGAAGATCCTGCTCAGTTGTTGCTCACTAAGCATCTGGCGGAGTAATGGCGGACAAAACGAAACTTAACTCCATCAGGCCAGCCGGAGCGCGCATTACGTCATTCCTTTCAAATTCTCCCCCAAAAAAAATTCTGGTGCCGCACCGGCACTGCAACTTTCAAGTGACAATTTAGCGCTGTTAGAGGTACTTGCAATGTGTCAGGGCACATTGTACACATCATTAAAAATGTGTAACATATTTATGGTGGAAAATAAGTATTTTTAAGTTGAAAAACTCCTTAATGCACCTTTAAATTTGTCAATGAAAAAAAAAATGTGGCTGAGTGCAATCAGTTGACATTTCCACCAGATGGCGCCAAATCATATTTTTAAATCGCACGTGGGAGCGTAATCACAGAGTTCAGCCATTTTTTCTTATATATAAATTTTTTTCTGAGTGTCAGTGTTTTGCATATTATCATATATTTACTATAAGGAACACAGATCAAACCTTCACTTCAGATTATTAACAACTGGGAACAATGGATTTTATGGAGATTCCCCATTCAGAAATAAGGACCTGGTCCCTCTGAGTGGAAATGTGAAAATTTTTGAACAAGTCTAATCCAGTCTAATAATATACCCACTGAAGGTTTGCATCCATAAAACAGTAAAATTGCAAATAAAATATGGAATTGATGTGTTATGATATGCACCTATACTGTTTTTGTAAAGTTCTTGAAGTCACATGTGACCATCATGGTTCCCAGCACAACGCAGAAAGTCCACAGAAAGACTATACTTATTGTTATATAGGCAATAATGACTTGAAAAAAAGGAAAATAACTATTTTTCATTAGGATAATTCAAACTAATCTAAATTTACATGTCATCTACAAGACCACAGGCTAGAAAGACATTAGTTAGTTTAGAATATGTGGAGAATTCAGATTTTCCTAAAGGACTGCTACCAACAGGCAGACATACAGAATAAGCTGTTTCTGTTGCGAACACGCCAAGCTGGTGAAGCCCAGCGATCAAGGGATGAAGCTGGTCAAGATCACTAGCTTTTCTGCAACCTGTTCACAATCCAGACCAAACATATCAAGACGCAAGTTCTCAAGCTATGTGGAGATTTTAGATTTGAGAAATAATCTGATTGATCGCCGTCCACCTGGGTCTTTCAGCAGGGTCCGAAAGGGAGGATTCCAAAAATCACGCTGCTGCAGCTGCTGATACTGACGAGAGGCTGGACGACTCTTATCTGGAGGTGCAGTAAATCTTAAACTTTACCTTGAGAACATAACCTCAAATGCACAAATCACCCCAGGTGACTTTAAACATGGATTCCATGCTTAAGTCAGTGTTGTAGGATCCTTTACTTGTCATGAAAAATATGGTCAAGATGGAAATTTTCTACATACTGTTGACTCAAATCCTAAAAATATTGTCACTTACAGGGTGTCTGTTTGCACCTCGTAAGTTTGCCTCAACCAATAGTCAAATAAATGATAGTTAAGTACTTTTATTAGTTGTATTTTGTTTGTTATAGTTGCTTATATTCAGAATCATCTTTAAAAAAGCATTTTCTAAGAGGTGCGGACTTTGAGCTTCATTAGGTATGTACATGGGAGTTAGAGTTTAATAATATGCCAAATGTTTCCTTGCTTAAGTACAGCCATATTCTAGGGTGAGCATTTTAAAATGTTGATACGAACACTCCCTACTTAAAGATGTTTCACACTCTTAAGCCACTGTTAGGTTTCAGTACATTTCATGGCAGTATCATTTTCTGGGTCAACCCTGTGGGGTTTTTTTTAAGAAGAAGTGCAATACAGGAAGAAGTCTGCTTATAAGGGTTAACTGTGACTTGTTGAGAAAGTGACTCAGCCCACTTCTTCCTGACACTCACCAGTTGAAGCCAGAGAGGTCCGGGGTTGCCCTCTGCAAAGATATGAGATCACACACATAGAAATGTAAAAACCTTCTGTGGTCGAGACAGGAACAACTCTGCACTTCCCTGATATGACTGTTTCTTTTTTTTCTTTTTCAGTGCAGCAAATGTTAGCTGACAAAAGCAGGGTACAGACTATACAAAGTTTGTTAGTTTTTCTTGAGATGGAAAATAAAGATTAAAAATACATGATTTAACATCTAAAGTGAGGACAGGGTCAGACTGACTCACAGAGACGTAGGGCTGGACTTTGTTGGAGGGGAACCATCCCATCTGACCAATGGTCAGATTTTTTCCCTGAGGGACACACAAAATGGTGAATCACACAACTGTGAGGACAAAGCAGTCATTACGGCATAAACAAATCACCACATCTGCTTTCTAACACCCGATTTGCGAACAAACCGCACTTTTCAAACGAAGGAGTCGGGGCAGGCGATAGCAATCAGGTGATTCACACGTCAGAAACTTGCAAGCAGGGATTAAGTGAGGAAGTGCAGGAAAGCTTGGCACAGCTGTGTGGCATCAAACGACGATTCATGAATCACAAATGTGTGTGAGTCCTGTGATATCTCACTATCACCACGTAGTCTCAGCCATAAAGCCAAAATAAAACCCTGGATAGACCAGACTTTACTTTGGAAGTGAGGCAGCTGTTTTGCACACTCTGGCCCATTTACAACAAAGGGAACAAATTTGTATCCTTGTTTGTTTTCTTAAACTCTATTTTACACTATTGCCAATGCCATTTTTCAGCTCTATGAACCTCTTAGAGATGTTTGAATAAAATCTGCAAAGATTTATTTCAAGCATACTGGCCACGAAACAAAAAAAAAAGGCAGAGAAGAAGTGGTTACATGTGGTTTACATGTTTTGGCCTGTACGCTTGCGTGTGTGTTTTCTGTGCTGTACTCAGACAATCTGAAAACGTGCTTGAGATGAATTGGTGTAACGCAGCAAAAAAATGATACTGAAGAGCTGAAAATCTCTTTCAAAAGTGAAATGAGAGTTTTCTACTGGGAACTGCCTGAAAAACGTACAACTCTCGTGCTTTGACAAAGCGATCGGCAGAGGAAGAGAAGACCTTCAGTTTTGTTCCCTGACAATGAACCACAAAACCAGAGCAGCGAGCAGCAGCACCTTTAAACACAGAGAAGCTCAGTGGAACCCGGCCGACAGAAGTCATTTGATTTTCCGGATGGAAATCACTCCGATGAATCACTCCGCAGAGCGCAGGCAGACAGAAGCGCAGGTTCGGCGCGAGAGAGAGGAAGTGGAAGCCAGCGAACGGTGCGCCGGGAGGAAAATGTTGAAAGAGATTGGAGGAGACAAAACCATCTCACACCTACACATTAACCACAGAAATTGCGGCTTCCAAACTGCACATGTTATATTGAGTTTCCTGAGTGCTCCTGTGCTGTTTTACCTCCCACCAGGCCAGGTCCACGCCGGCGCGGGTCAGCTCCACGACGTCTCCCTTAGAGAGCTGGAGCGGCTGGCCGAAGCCAACGGGAGGCGGCGGCAGGCCGAAGTAGTCCTGACACACCTCCATCTTAGGAAACCCTGCAAAGAGCAGATATGGCATTAGGAAGCAGATTGATTCCCTCATATCCAGGTTATATCTGGAGAACAGACGTGACTAAAAGTGTGGAACGTCCATCTACAGTGGCTGCATTATTTGAAATGCATCTAGAAGAAAAACTCAAGTACTGAACATAAAGATTTGAGACGTGGTTGCAGGGCAACGTGCACTCAGCTGGCCAGATCTGAGCGCTTCCTGCTGAAAACTCTCTGGCTTTGTAGGTTGAAATATCAACACAGTATCCAGAAATGTCAGACCATAAATAGAAAAACACCATTTATATGTCTCCATCCTGTTATTTCATGTCTGTATTTTCCGTACCACAGAACTCACACTCAGAGACACAGTCCTCAAAGAACAAAAGTGCCTTTGGATTTTTGGGCTTAAACAGTCGTACTTAAAGTCAACACACACAAAACACCCGACTCATTGTTTTTGTTTGTTTTTTTCCTTGATTTCTGTGGGGGTTTTTTTTTTGTGTGTTTCTGTCTTCTGCTCTGCACCAGAATTGGTTAGTTAGGTTAAATTATTTGAAAGCACATTTTCTTTTAATAAATCACAATTATTTGTAGTTTTTCTTCTTATTCAAATTATGGTCATCTGAAATTTTAAATGTATGTTCTGGGATTTTATTTTCTTTACCAGATAAATTTCTTAGTCCATATTTTTTTCACTTGTCTCTGTCTCAACACTACTTCAGCCCTGGACCTCTCCTCTACCTGGTGGGCGGGCTTTAGAGTCATAGAGCTTTAATCTGATTGGCTGGATATTTTCACATGCAGGGCATGAATGCACAGTGCATGGTCACGTAATTTATTGCAGCTCAGTTAGTTATTTGCAATCAAATGCTGACATAGAAACAACAGTATTTATTTATTTATTTATTTATTTTTTTGCTGCGGGACTTTATAACTATTTATGATAGTACACTTTTAGTTTAGTTTCAAATGATTCAGCAAGAATTTCTTACCAAGGCTGGCATGTCCAGAGGATCTCTTTGTATTGTTCTGGAAGGAGGAAAAAAAACAAACAAAATGTTGCAGCACTTTAGAAATTCACAAAAAAAAATGAAAACATGAATAGTTTGCCTCAAAAAAATGGATTCTCACCTTCTTCAAAGTAGAAGAATTTTCTGTAATTTCAGGGGGGAAACCATGAGAATCATGCTAATAAGACAGTAAGAAGTATTGAAACGCTACATGTTTACAGACCTGAGTTTCGTCCACAGGTAGCGACTCGGCCTAAGCATTCTTTATGTGCTGCGATTTTACAGCGGGAGCAGCGATACCCCTGGAAGAAGATCCCCCTGCAGAAGACGGGAAGGTTTGATCTCCACTTTCTCTGGTTAAAAAATGGGAGGAGAGTGAGGGGAGGAACAGAGAGTGAGATAAACGCACCTTAACAACATGGAGCAGGCCTTGCAGGAGGTGGTTTCCTCAAAGCAGTGCATCTGGAAGTCGTGGTTGTTTGCAGTGGCGTTCTCAGGACACATATTGGACCTGCAAGCGGCAAAGACAAGCTGAGAGGCTGAAAGCAGGCAGAGACGCAGCGGGATTTCACTGGCTCGGTCTGACTTTAAACCTGGGCTACGAAGAGACTTTCAGTTCAGATTTTCTCCAGCTTCCCTTAGACTTTAACATGAGCTTCAAAACAGGAGGTCACAGGGATGACGGCCGTGATGCAGTCTTTGCTGGTTTTCCTTGAAATCCTATCGACAAATGCAACTAATTTAAACGGATTTGAGTCCTCACCAAGAAAGTGGATGCACATCTCAGGTCATTTAACCAGCTTTCTGCCACACAAAGAATGTATTTCAAACATCTAAATGGTTCACAACTGTTTCAAGAGTCAGGACCAACATGCAGAAGCTGATTTTATACGTTCATGCACCAGATATTTGGAATAAACCCCCTGAAAAATACAGAAGCTCTTTAAAAATAAGGCATTTCAGGAAAGCTGTTTTGTGTCGCACTGTCTTTAAGTCTTTTTATATGATAAAATTTTTTTTCCAATGCTTTTTATTGATATTTTGTTTGTGCCATCTTCACATTTTGGCTAATGTAGAGCACTTTGGATTGAAGTATTACCACTTCCTTTCCAGCATCATCTTTTTCTTTTAATTTTTTTTAGAAGACGTTCTGATGAAAATAAATACAGGGTAAAACAACGATATGAGAATTAACTAAAGTGTGAGTTGTCGGTGTAAACCTCTGATTTACATGATGTGCACTGATAGATAAAAATGTCTCCCATGAGGTTCAACTGAGGAATAAAAACTGAAAATGATAACTCCTTTCAAACTAAAATGAAAACATCGACAATAAACCAATTTTAATATGTCAGACAAACAGTACAGACGTTTGAGTTAACATTTAGAAGATAAAAATTACGATGAACCACTTCAGTTATTCCTTACATTGTGAGGCATTTAGAAAACAGAATCACTCAGCAAGTGGCCATGAATGACAGCTGAACTTCCGCATGCTTGTCTACAGATATTCAGTTCTGCTTTTCTTCTACCATCCAGCAGCTGCAGTTGTGAAGACTGGGTGTGATTTGGCGATTGGGGTGATCGATTTATCAACATCAGAGCGGATAAAACTATTCTTTTTCTCAATCTAAGAAAAGCGGAGCAGTCATGTGATTACACTCAAACTCACAATGTTTACGTCACACCAAAACGTATAGTTTCTTTGGCTGAATTACAGAATTCTTGTATTTTCAAATGAAAAGCCTGAAGCGTCCATGACTGATTACGGCAATGTGATGGCAGGTGCTAGTTTGAGGATTTCACTTAGAAAGCTGAAGCTCTGCAACCTGAAGCCTGACATTGTTATTTATTATAATGATTTCCACTTCAACACTTGGTTGTCAAGCTTTGAACTTTCAGTTTCATTATTAAACATTTCACAGTCGTTTTTTGCTTGCTCATGCGGAACTGTTGGGTTTTTTTTTTCTTTGTAAAAGTGCCCAGAAATGACTGTGGTTTATTTTGCATAAATTAAGCATAAATTCAGCTGAACTGAATTTCTAGTTTTATCAGAATTCACACACTGTTTATCAGTCGTATATGGCAGTGTTGAAAAGTGAGCCTTGGTGCCAGGCAATGGCCTTTCTGTTCATCAGTTTTGTGTTGATCATGTGTGTCTGCTTAAAGATGCACAGACAGTGAGTGTGTGTTTGTGTTTTCATTGGGCATATTCCTAACTTATGTAGTATTTTTCCACTTCATTGACCCAGAACAGCTGTTCTGTGTTTATACAAGCTGACCAGGCTGAACTTCACATAAAATAACAAGAATTCCCATCAGTGTGAGCTCATCTTTCTTGAAGAGGTCAGTTTCTGCAGCTTCCTTATGGAGGACACTGACAATCAGCTGGTTTGATCCGTTTTGACCCTGACTGCTCCACTGTAAAGTTTGAAAGAAGTAGCCAATTTTGACAACGTATGGAGGAAAAAGTTCACAAGTCCAAAAGTAAAGTGTCGTCACAAAAATCGGTTGAAATGCTTGATGACTCTCCCGTCCCGTGTGTGTATACGTGATTACTCACTGAGCCATCTCAAACTGCTCAGCCATTTCTTCTTCAGTTCTCTAGTTTTGAAGAATAAGTCGTAGCCATTCTTTCCATAGCAGTCCAGCAAGAGGAACAAATAGGACCACTGTTTACACACAAAAAACACACATATATAATGAGACTTACAGGTGCGTCACGTACGTATTGTATAAAAAGTGTTGCTGACGTGGGAAGAACGAGACCTTTTTATTGTCCTTCCCTCCTGTGGTTTCATCTCTTATCTGGTAATGCTGCAGCTCAATGATGTCCTTCAGCTCGAACGTCTCTCCGCTCTTCTTTTTACATATGAACACCGCTTTGTCAAAGAGGAACGCATACCTGGCAAACGCGCAAACACAACAAAGTCAGACGACAGCGGTGTCAGACACGAAGCACGCACAGAGGCGTCGACGGCACAGACCTGTCCTGTTTGGACTTTTTCTCCGAGCTGCAGATCTTCAGCTCTCCGTCGATCTTCGGCCGGCCGTAGAGAGCGAGAGACTGATTCTGGAGGGCAGGAGGGAGTCCCATCAGTCAGAGAGTTAAAAAAAACAGAGGTCAGGAAGAGAGCAACTGAGTGGAGTGTGAGCGGGGGGCCGCACCATGTTTTCTATAGAGAGCTGGAAGGTGGTGATCTGTCGGATGATCTCATTGTCTCGCTTCACCTCGTTCACACACTGTGCCAGGTCCTGAAAACACACACACACACACATATATTAAAGGATTATTATTGTAGATTTAAGTATGTAAACACACAAATGCACAAACTCACCCTCATGGCATCCAGAGCTGTTCGCAGGTTCTCCTTGTCTGTGGGGTCAGTGGTGTGTTTCATCAGCTCCTGCAGGCACCAACACACACACACTGGATTAGAAAAACTCTCCAAAACTGACTTGTGAATGTGAAATAGTAGCTGCATTTAGTTGTGAATAAACACACACACCCACACACACACCTACCTGAAGCAGCAGGGGGTATTTCAGAACTCTCTGCATCGGGACCATAAGCAAATCTCTGAGTGAGAATCGCCCACTGTTCGCTCTCTTTGAACACTCCTGAGAGAAACAGAGGCGAGTAAACAGCATCAGTAAACCACATCTGTATTCACGCCTGTGTGAGAAAAGACGGCTAGAAGTAAGTGTGGGCACACACACACACACACACACGCACACGCACACGCACACGCACACGTCTGTCACTGTGAATACAATGCTGGATACACCAGATCAACTATTAGCAATGAAATTTATGCTAACTGATTCATTTTTGTCTCTTGTGGTTTGGCCACAAGTGCAGAAGGCTTGTCATAATTAAATACCGCTCCAATGGTAGGAAGTCTTTAACACTGAACAGACACAGCGCTTGTTGTTAATGACCTCAATACATATTTACTGAGGCTATTCTCGCTCCACATCTGTAAACAGCTACCTTGCAGTGTGCTGAGTTTAATACTCCTGACAGCAAATTATCTTTTGGTCTGCAAGAAAGATATTTTGTGAATAATGTTTTTTTTCAGAGTGATGTTGTTTTGCTGGTCCTCAGAGTGGTTGCATCACCCATCAATTCTTTGATCTAAATCTTGAACTCGACCCGATCGTTCTCAGTTGAACACACACACGAAGGTGAAATATTTTTAATTAGATCTCCAAGTTTGAAAACTGTACTCAATATTCTTTTTAACCTTGCAGGATCCTTGCAGCTGTGGACCCTGAGATGTTTCAAAAGACAACATGTGCTGTATATTAGCGTACATGTGCATATCTCCGACCCAGAGGTAGAGCGAAAGCACTTCATAATACATCATAACATAACTAGGTCTGTTTAATGTCTGCTTTAACAAAACACAGCAGTCATACAGGGACACAGTAAAATGTGACGATTAGCACTAAAGATAGACGGAATTCAAAATGTTGTGACAGGACTGAGCATCGAGCAGGGTTAGGCCGGAGCGATCAATAGTTCAAAAACCAAACCACGCGTCTGTGCTCATTACCAACTCAGAGTCACCTCATTGATTAAATATTTTGAATTCTTAATGTGTAAATTTGCAATACGAAGTAAGTTGACATTGATTATGTATCGTGTTTGCTTCTGTGTGCACGAGTGTGTGTTGTGGTGTGAGACTCAGTCAGCTTCATAAAGTTTGTTCTTGTGTGTGGTCTCTAACGTGCAGACATCACCAACGCAAACAAACTTGCCTGGTAACTGTTTTTTTGAAACGAGCCTTTCTCACCTCTAACTTCATCTTGATATCTTCCTTTTCATTTGAAAGATAGTCCAGGTGTTTTGTGGCAGTTTCAACCTGACTGCAGTAGCGGCCGTACAACAGAAGCCTGGAGAGAGAGACAGAGTAGAGCGCATGCAGGTTTTTGTGGAGCAGATGCACAGCATTCGTGGTTTTGCGCGTGCCGTACGGTGTGTGTATTCTGTACCTCTCTTTATAGCTCAAAAACACTTGGTGAAGATTCTTTGCTCCGTGATTCAAAATGGCGTTCTGAAGTTCCTCCAGCAGGTTCAGGTGGGTGTCTGCCAACTCCTGCAGACACACACACATGCAGAAGAGAGCTGTACATGAGACCGGCTCACGAAACAAATCCAGACAGTCGCCTCACCTACCTGTATGTTGATGAAGATGCTTTCATGTCTTGAGGCGTGAGAAACTTTGCAAGCGGCTCATAAAGTGCTGCAGAA
Source organism: Salarias fasciatus (assembly GCF_902148845.1). Classification (NCBI taxonomy): domain Eukaryota; kingdom Metazoa; phylum Chordata; class Actinopteri; order Blenniiformes; family Blenniidae; genus Salarias; species Salarias fasciatus. The sequence continues at coordinate 24,395,545 of NC_043750.1, read as the reverse complement.
AAGAGACGGGGTGATGATGAGTGTGAGAGCTTGTGTGGGACGCATGTGTGTGAGGATATGTGGATCCTGTGGCGTCACACCTGTAATATAGACTCCAGTGTACTGGAGTACTTTCCTCGGTCTGCCTGATCTCCTGCAGGCAGCACTCCCGTTTGTCTACTCCAGGCTTCTGCTGCTGCATGAAGACACAGAGACAAAACAACTCGTGTGGTAACAGTAACACTTTCTTTCATTTTGACAGCAGTGGTAATAAATCTTTATTTTATTATTCAATCATGCTTTTAAAAATCATGAAAATATAGCTAGTTTGCTTTAGATGGGTTGATTTCAATCAATATTTATGTCACCTCCATAGGAGTATCTTGTAAACAGATCATTTTTTGATGATCGTGTATCTGAGTGACTTTCACACGACGCCTCCCCTGAACGTAGCTGCTATCTGACATCTGAAGCGATCTGCCATCACTAAAGATCTCACCTCCGTGCGGGATGGATCAGTGATTTTCAATTTGAGGAGCCATGACACTCACAGAGTGGTAACGTAATCTACAGATCATCAGATTGCTAACAGGGCAAATAAGAGGGCAAGAAAAATAGTTTCGGAATCACTTTGGGGTTTTTTTCTTTGAAGTTACAAAAATTTTTACGTAAGTTATTTATTGTTTAATTTATTGTGAGCACTCAACAGAATACATAACATTTTAAGGATAGACCAATTATCGGCCTGGCCGATATAATCGGACGATATTGGGCATTTTTCTAATAATCGGCATCGGCCTTTTTTTTTTTCCACCGATAGCCGATAAAATACATTTATTTAAAAACGTGCTCTTTGGATCATATATACAGCCATCTCTCTCTGCCTGAAGTCACTACTCTGGGCTGTGTAACAATGTCCTACCCATAGCTAAATTTTGACGGCAAAATGTTCATTTTTACTGCAAATGAATATCGGTTCGACATATCGGTTATCGGTTTCCGTAAGTACCAATAGTCGGCATTGGCCCTAAAAAAGTCATATCGGTCGATCCTTCTAACATTTGAAGAAAAAAACTCCAGAATCCATTCATTGGTATTTGGAAAGGAGTGAGAACATTAATTAATTTTTAAGGTAATAAAAATAATAATAATAATAATAATTCACATAAAGTGATGAAATGATGAAAAAAAACTCTGAAAGATGGATTTTTTGTGGGTTTTTTTTTTTTTCATTTCTGAGAACTGTGAAGCCACACATTTACCAAAGGCGGCTCAGTGCAGTTATATGACACTACAGTGTTATTTTACACATTTAATGTACATAAAATACACATAACATGAGGACATCTTAAGCCAGGGTCTGATACTAAATGGTGTTCAGATCCTTTTCCACTGCAGATACAAAGACCTGACCCAGTGCCAGGTTTTTTGGAACACAGTCCACCACAGCGGTTTGTTTTTCTTCATGCACGATCAAATTAGTTTCCTCTACAAAACAACAACCTTCCTGTTCGGCATATCTTTGTTTATAACAGGAGATCACCAAAGAGGAACAAGAAACATCTACCACAGGGAATGGAAGCTGGTATTCAGATTGGTTTATTTTTACATTTCAACCAAAATGCTGGTAAATGAGGAAATGGAGAATGGAGTTCAACACCAGCGAGCTTTGCTCTGACAAGGTCCGGTCCATAACGGGACAAGTGGTATTATAAAACACTCACAGTTTTCAGGGGGCTCGTCCGTCCTCATCAAGTCTTCATAGATCTCGTCTCCTTCGTTGTCTTCATTCCTCCACAAAGTCGTACAAGTCGTCATCCTCATCCACTGTATCACTGTAACAAAACGCACACATTATCTTAACTTCATCTTCCTACGGGTCTCATGGTACCAACAGAAACACCACTGATTTATATAAATCTAATGTATGTGCTGCGCCATGTTGTATTGAAATCAACTATTCTACTGTCAGTGCTCCTTGACAGCAAAAACAAACTTATACAAGATAATTGTAAATGAATGAAGGTCGTAACTTGGCTAAATACTGTATTGTGCACAATGTTGGGTAAAGATCTGGTGAAAGTCTGTTCATTTGGAGAATAACGCCTGAAGCAGCAGCTCAGATGGGGGAGCAGGTCGCCATGGCAGCCGCTGCCTTTGGCCTGTCGGAGTGTGAAATGATTCTGTGATCAATGAGACCGCTTTTAAGAAAATTTGTTCAATTAAACTGGAGATTTTTCAGTGTCGTGAAACGTGAAAACGTAGTCGTTCCCAGAGTTTGAAACATTGGGGTGGTTTTAGTTTCCTGTTAATCTGTAGGTGGCAGTAACTTCTGTGGCCTGACTTCTGCTCATGTGTGAACTCATTGGTCAAAATGTTAGTTAGAGAATGTATTACTTCAGGGAAGCTCTGATTATTTCAAATGAAGACATTTCAATTTTGTTTTTGGCCCTAAATCACATTCATGCCGTAAATTTGTCTGTTGGACACAAACCACTAACTACATTTTAAAAAAGCCTTCTGGTAACTGTTCTCTTCCTCTTCTTCAACATTACTATTCTGACGTTAAAGGCTTACTCTATCTGGTCCGACAGGCCGCTGTAGATCTCATCATCAGGCATGCATGCTTCAAGAGGAAAGGCCTGCAGGAGGGGAAGCAGATTACACGATATTATAAAACTACAATGAAAGTAAACTCATTTATGAAGTAAAACAAAATATGTTTGCCAGAGGTTGATCGGACGCCAATAAATAACCAATATTACACAAGTGAAGAGAATGTTGTAGCAAATCAGTGGAATAAAGAAAACTATTCAGTGCAAATAACTTCCATATCCACACAGGATTAAAGGTGGAAGTCTGTGACTAAACATGCTTTCAGTTTTACCATCACAATAACGAGCAGCCACATTATTCATCACATCTTCTGAATACTTTTTAGAAAATGATAAACAGCAAAAATGTTGAACATGCAAGCAAAAAAAACCGAGTGCAAAAAACTGTGTTTGACTAACAAAATTCTTCGTAACTGTTGATAATTACTGCACTCTGACTTAAACGCCTCAGTTCTAAAAGCAGGCTTCCACTTACTGCAGTCCTTTTGCACAGCGATGGGTGATTGAGGACAGAATGGACAGAGTGTCAATAACCTGTAAAAAAAACCGAGGGGCACAAAATACACAGTTAATAAAACACGCGAGAGGGAAAGAAAGGGAAGAGGGGATGTGTGAAAAAGACAATTAAAGTGGACTTTCAGAGGCATGAAGCACGGAAAGAGCTAGTTTTCCATTATCCAGAAGCAAAGGCAGACACAAAGCAACTCACTGTGTTCTAAAATATAAGAAATACATTAAAGCTTTACAAAAGAAATAAAAGAATACTTTAAAGCACGCAATTAAGAATCTTAATCTTAGCGATTAAGAGTATGAAATACTTTGAACCCTCTCACACACTCTCCTCCGTTTCATTGGACCAACTTTTCTTTGTGCATAACTTTCCTTATTACAGCTAAAAGCTTTTCTTTATGTAGAATCTGCAACTTATAGTTCAAGTTCACTCACAAAAATGTTTGTTTAAAGGAAACAATGTAGAATTGACCACATATCTTTTTTTCATCATGATTTAGTGACTCAAATCTTTGCAGCCACTTTCCAAAAACAAATATTGGCTTTATTTGCAAAAGTAGGATCACAATAATTCTAAGCACATTTGAACTGGATTTCATAAAGTTCATTTCAAGAAAGAAAAAAAATCATGTGCATTCATCTGAATTCAACTTGGAGGCATAACAATGTTTTGTTTTATTTTTCGGTTATATTTCTGCTCGAGTCTTGGAGATCGTTATTGTAGTGGTTTCGGCTCAGTGAGTTCCAGAAGAATGTTGTGTCCTTTCAATAAATAAAGTTGCCCTTCTCCGCTCTGGGGTCAGGTGAGGATGAAAATGAGCTTCTGAGGTTGGACGGACATATGAGGAGAGGATACCAACTACAAAAGACCAGGCGGAGAGTCACTCCTGAGCTGGCTGCAGTGTCGCTCCTTTCTGGCCTCACTGAGATTAAACCTGAATGTCAGAGAAAATTGTTTAACATCTCTCCGCATGAAGACCGAGCCTCCCACAGCGTCTGGCGGCTGCAGGATAATAATGGAGGATATTTCTGACGTGTCTGTCGCCCTTCAAGATTGACATGTTTGAATTAAATGTGGAAACAGTGTCTGAGTTACGCTGTTGTGAAAGCATTTATCATGTGAAGAAACGCCGAAGCTCTGTCTGTCTGACTGTCGCCGTCTGATGAGGACGGCCGACTCTGCTCTCTTCCATCTGTTTGTGCTGAGCTGAATTTAGTTTTTAACATTTTTCTGTTGCTTTTCTGTATCTGTTTGATAGAACTTAACATCACAGAAGATAGGAGAAACATTCATGTCCAAAAGTGCGATATTATGATGAGAGGAAACCAGTACGAAATTTCGTGAGAGATATAATCAGAAACAAACTCTGAGTTGATCCAAACAAAACTGATTCTCCTTTCTGATTACAGCAAAGCGCATCAGCGAGCTTAAATGTTTGGACTGTGTTTAATGTTTCAAAATGTGAGGCGCGCAGTGTTTTTGATAATGTGAAAATTGTCATGATAAGTTTTTTTTAATAAAAATAAAAAAAAAACCTTTCAAAGGAAATTTTATTGAGGGTGTAATGCGATTATTCAAAGATGAATGAGCCTTCAGTGCAAAACCATGAATAACAACTGACAGCAACAGAGTATAAAGACTTACATTTTTAAAGATTTGAAGGACTCATTGGTACTTGGTTAATTTTCCTCAGCTTTGAAAAGACCTGTATTTGATCAGTAATGAATTTCAGTGACAAAAAAGAAAAAAAAAAAAAAGTGATTTCTTCCATTTTGCTTCCTGAGTTTTGAGGCTGTTCAGCTGCATTTTGCTTCTCTCGAGAAGCATTTGACTCCCCTCTCAAGATGCTGCCTCAAAGCCAAACCGCTGAGCTGACGCAATTCGCTTTCAGCAAGTAAAAAAAAAAAAAAAAAACAAGTTCAAGAGTCTCTCCTGGAACTCCTGGAGACAGAAAATAGATCGTCTGAGTACCGAGTGCGTCTCTGCTGGACTTTTTTTGGAGCGGATTTCTGCTTTCATTAGCGACAGAAAAAGGAGGAGAGACGTAACGAGAAGTGAAAGTCTGTGGGACGTTCTGAGAAGAAAAAAAGATTTGAATGGAGTAATTTACATCCCACTGCAGTCTTAGACTTTAAAAGAAAAAAAAAAACACTTATTAGCTTTCTGAGGCCGACTTAGACGAGGAGATCAAACCTTTCAAACTTGAGAGAGCGGTTTTGATCCTCTCATCTGCATCTCCGCCAGAAATGTGCCCAAATGTGGAGGTCCGCGAGCTGCGAGCGGAAGACCGGTCTCTCCCTGCAACAACTCAGCATTTGTTGCAGGTATGAAAAGGAACCCCAAAACAAACTGCAAAGCAAAGACTTTAAGTAGAAAGCCGAGGAAACCGGAGTACCTGGAAGAAGCCCACAGACACGATAGAACATGCAAACTCCACATAGAAAGGCCCGGACAGTATTAAAAACTGAATCCTTGTTTTTGTGAGGCGAGAGAATTAACAGCTCCTGACTTATAATGACACTCATTAATTAATTCTATATCAAGCAAAGCAAATTAGCTATCACCTGAATATCTAACATACATTGTGTTTAGGATTCAGTATGCTGCACAGGGCTGTAGTGGCTCGCACTCTAGCTTCACAATGAGAAAAATCAAAGGTTCAAATCTGGATTTGAGGTCATTTCTAAATCAATTTTACATCTTTTCCCTGTTTGTTCGGGTCAGTTTCTCACATTTCCTCTTAGTAGTCCAAATACATGTCTTTGAGGTTAATTAGTGGCTCCAATCAATGTATTTTAACATCATGAGGGCGAAAGTCAGAGCGATGAATTGCGTCCAATGTAATTTGAAAGTGATGTGCAACAGAAAACAGAAAATAACATAATTACCAGAATTACCATACTGAAAATCATTTAATTGAAACTACTGTGCACTTTTCAGTGCTGATTTGTGCAGTTAATTTAATGATAGAGGTGACCAATTCATTTGGAGGAAAAAAACACACACAGAAAAAGCCGTCATTACTGCAGAGTTTGCTCTTAAGCAGAATATGTTATTAATGAAAATACAATGAGAATCCTGCAAATTCAATTACAGCGTTACATTGATTTTCTTTGGTTTTTTGAGGCGCTGCAAAATATGCAGCAACCCTTTTGTACCACTTGCATGTTGGATCAATTAAATGAAGTCTTATTACATACTCATCATTTAATTTAACTGTAGTGTGTGATTGGCTTTTTGAATCTAATGCAGCCTGCTGGTTGTCTTTTCAGGCGAGTGACTGGAGGCAGTAAAAATGAAACGAGAAGCAGAAAATAATGGAAGCTTAAAACCTACATGAGGCAAACAACGAACTATGAAAAAGACCCCACAGTTACAGTTCACAGTTAGACAATCACACCCATACATGCACACTAAATTACTGCACTGCACAGAAAGCGAAAGAGAGCTGAGCTGTGAGACACTGAACTCATGCCATCGCTCGGCCGCTGCACATTAGAGAATCAGCAACCGGCTTCCTGTTCAGTCTTTGCGGCTGTTTGCAAGCTGCAAATAGGAGCCAGGACTTGCGCTTCTCACAATGACTGAGCTGTGAATGCATGATATTTATTATTATTATATTATTGCTGTTGTGTGTTTAACCTGCAGCAATAACAGGGCAACACCCTGCAGACAGAATCATGAAAAACTGTGAAACAACAAACGGAAGCAGCCCAGGAGCCCATTTCAGAATAATGAGACGAAAGCCACAGGAAAAACAAAAAACCCTCACAGTGAGTTTTAAGTGTAGAACTCCAACGGATTTAAAACGTGCTCACAACAGATATCCAACTAACATCGGCGGCCTGTTTACCACATCCTGGCTTCATGCTTTTTGATGGACACAGAGACAGACGTGGTGTGACGGTACCTTGGCGAAGTCTCGAACATCAAACAGGTCGAAGGCTTCAAACAGCTCGTTCTTTTTCAGATGAAACTTCTCGTGACATGCTCCCAAGAACGTCCGGATATTTTTAAGGCACAGGAACTAGAAAAGAAAACACAGAATTTCGCCTGTTGCTAAAGGTGCTTGTCTTTGAATATAATTCATTTGGCATCAGTAAAAAACCCTTCCGCTTCAGTGTTGAATCGCCACTCCAGAAGGAAAAACCTTTTCAAGTTCATGTTTTCAATCATAATTTTGACATGGTTAGTTTTTTTTAAGTGTATTTTGAGCACGAGGTGGTCCTTCAAATCTGATTTCTACTGAATACAAAGCAAAGTTTAAAAATTCTCAGTGAACATGTCAGCAAGATCAGCAGAGAGCCGAAATAAAGGCGAGGGGTTCATGGAGAAGAAACGTAGGTTAAAACCCACAGAGTCCGTGCATAGAAGTGCAGCGAGAAAAATAAGGCCGCGGTCACACTTATTGTGCTTTACATGAACTGCGAGGCCGCGGCTCTCTCTGGCTCTCTCTGCGTTTGTCAGTCTGTCTGCTCAGCAGTGGGAAAAGAGGAAGTCTAATATGAGAAAAGGGGAAACATTTAGTTCTGACCGATACTGTTTGCACACACCACATCTCTCCATCGGGAGTCAGCTCAACTGCGAGTCACACTTTGCAGCAATAACTCACGATGGAGTCTCCCTGATTGCGAGAGCAGAGGGAAGATCCTGTGCTCAAGTCATGTCATCAGGTGTGTGTGTGTGTGTGTGTGTGTGTGTCAGAGTGGACTCTCCTCTTGCGTTAATCAGTTTTTCTTTTCGAACGTTTCCAAAGTGACGTTCGCCTCAGAGGGTTTCCCAAAGTTTCAAACGCACGTGGAAGTGCAGCGAGAAATGCAAAGCCACACACTCCAGCCTGCTGAGGACATGACTGTGAGCCCGATCTGATATGAAACCAGGCCTTCCCTTGAGGGAGGTTCACTCCAGCCACGTGATGGCCTGCCTCTCGTTCATCAGGCACTCTCATTCGCTCATTTCTCAAAAACTTGGAAGCAGATTTTGATGAGCTTGAAGAAAAAAGAATTTGCCCGAATTAGCTTGACTTTTTTTTAGTCTGGAACCAGCTGAAGGAAGGGTTTTGGTGGTTAAATGAGCAGACTGGTGTTGAAATCCACAAAATAAACCAGATCCACTCCATCTGCATCAGACTAAAACATCTGATCAACCTCCTGTTATCTGTAGGAGCGAATGAAACCTGAGTATCGCCATTTGACATGTCATGCCTCTTTCCTGTGGGAGTAGCTGTCAGGAACCAGGACAGTTATTGTTGATAGACAAAAAGCAGACCAGATAACTCCTGAAGTGAACAGTTTTACCGTTTTCTTCTCTAATGCCAGCTGTTAGCAGTGAAATGAGATTACTGTAGATCGAGTTTCATCATGTGATACAGAGAAAAAAAACTGTACTGACTAACATCACAGATATGCATGCAACATTAATGTCACCTTATTATTCATGTATGTTAATAAATTTGACAAGATTTGACTTAAAATCTACCAAACAAGAGATTCATGTGATTAAATGAGGTTATTTCAGGACTGCAGATATCGACTGTAATCTCCATATCTGTTCTCCATCGCTGCACCACGGTCAATCTGCATGCTCCCGGATGTGGACCGATTTACAGGACGGGATTTTCCTATCAGGCAGCCACAAAGGCTTCAGCTGGTTGTTATGGAAACAACCGGCCAACAATGTGTGTCTGCGCGTGAGCGTCCTACCTGGGACATCTGTGGCCGCAGGTTGATCTCTCTCAGGTTGACAGCCTGAGGCAGCAGGTTGTTGAGCAACTGGCAGAGCAGCACGCCGTCTCTCAGAACCTGAGCCAGGTCACACACCTGCGCCCGCCGGTCACACACACACAAAATGAAATGTCAAGCTATTGGGACACCATGAGTGCAGGTGTGTGTGTGTGTGTGTGTGTGTGTGTGTGTGTGTGTGTGTGTGTTCTTGTATTTCTATCCTTGTCGGGGCCAAATGTCCCCACAAGGATAGCAAAACGTGGAACGACGTGCCTTGTGGGGACCTTTTTCCGGTCCTAAGTAGGAGAAACAGTGTTTTCTTGACCATGTTGTTGTTACTGAAAAAAGTAAAAGTGCAAAAACATTTCTTTAGGGTTAGGCTTTGTTGTGGTGTGGGTTAGGGTTAGGGTAAGGGTCAGGGTTAGGGGCTAGACATGAATGGGAGTCAATGGACGGTCCCCACAAGGATAGAAATACAAGACTGAGCGTGTGTGTGTGTGGTGTGTGGGCACAGCTGACCTACCTGTGCGCCCTCCCATGTCACCCGGTTTTCAGGGAGAACCCGGCAATCAATTAACCAGATCGCACACTGTCGCCACATCTCCATCACTGCTGACTGACAAACCAGATAGATAGATAGACAGATAGATAGATAGATAGATAGATAGATAGATAGATAGATAGCAGTAGGTCACTGTCTCTCTTGACTCTCTTCAAACAGAAAGCTTTCTGACTCAGGTCATTCACACTGTTGGATGATCAGCGGGGCCTACAGCGAACACAGAGCACACTCTCCCACGGTGTAACAGTACACTACACCACTACAGTATTTTTTGTCACCTAGTGCAAAAAAAGCCGCTGCTGTATCCAGAAGAGTTCCTCTTTATAACTGTAAGGGAAATATTGCCATCTGATATTACCTTAAGTTGTTCCCCCTGGCAGTTGTGCCTCTCCGTTCTCGAAGTTCGCCTTCCCGTCTCCTGTCTTCGTTTCAATGTCTCATTTTCAGACTTGGGCGCTCTCGTTCTCGCCTTTCTTCCGTGGTGGGTGTTCTGCAGCGCTGCAGTGTGTCGAAGGCTTTTAACTTCATCCCGCAACTTCCTTTTTCCTCTGACGCACCCTCTCTCTCACACACACACACCACACCACACACACACACCACACACACACCACACACACACGCAGACTCTCACACATGCACGCACACACGCACACACATGCATGCATACAGACACACACACACATGCGCAGAAACAACACAAAAAAAAAGGTTGTCACTGCTGCTACAGTTCATAAAGAGAGTTTGGCCTCCATGTGAAACAACTAACTTTGCATTCTTTTCTAAAATTACAAACATAAACCACAAAATCTATTGAAATAGCTGAAAATAACAACTTTTGTATCCAAAACACTACATGACACACAAAACACACAGAATAAAGCTGTTAGAGTATTTTATGGAGGGATGTAAAATTAAAACAATCTATTTTATAGCATAGCTCATAAATAATGTGTGGAGTTTCAAAGCTGTAGAGAGA